>NC_057805.1:186743909-186908150 GCF_018294505.1 Triticum aestivum | reverse complement strand
GCCGCCCCGCGCCCCTGACGCCGGTGCCCATCCCCGACGCTGCCCCGCCGCCTGCTCCGTCCCACCGCCACCGCGGTCCGCCGCCTCGACGCGCCAAACCCTGTCACGGGATCACTGCCGCCTGGAGATGCCCTCACCAAACCGCCCCTCCCCGCCTCTCCTTCGACGGTCATCGTTGAGCCTCGCCGACCCCCGATCCCCTACAAACAGGGGTGAGCCGTCGTTCTCCACTCCTCTCCTCTCCCTGTAGATCGAACTCGCCCGCCCGTTCCCGATCCAACGCCGCAACCGCGCCCATCGCCATCGCCGCCCGCAGCTGCTCGCACACGCCTCGCCTCGCTCACTGTCGCGACGCGCACAAGTGCTCCCCTGCCGCCCGCAGCTGTTGCGCGCCGCCTCGTCCTCCCGCCTCCACACGCCGGCGGCTGCCCTCACCCGGCTCCGGCCGCGACCCGCTCTCCCCTCCGCTCGCTGGCCGGCCTCCTCGCTGCGGCCGACGCCCTCCCCTGGCCACGCCTGCGCCCTTCGTCGCCTCCGTGCGGGTGCACGGACGCCCGCACCCGATAACGCTTGCGCCCCCTTTCCTGTAAAAAAATAGTTTAAAAAAATGAATAAGCATAATAATTGAATTAATTAGTTAATTAATTAACTAAAAGCTAATTAGTCTAATTTTTTTTAGTTAGTTAAACAACCTATGACAGGGGGCCCCCACCCCCTGTTGACCAGTGAAATGTTGACTGGTCAACTAGGACCCCCTAGCCCACCTGTCAATCACTGTGTACACTTTGTGTACACTGTGATGGGTGCACCTAGCGTTTAAATATTTATTTTTGAATTAATAATAGTTTAAGAATATTGTTTAAGTCTTTGAAAAATCTCAGAAATTAAATCGTAGCTCGGATCGAAAAACTTTCTACATGAAAGTTACTTAGGAAGACGAGAGGAATCCAAACACGCGGTCCATTCATCTGTCACACGCCTGTATCATAGCGAACATGGAACTTTCCTCTTCCGTTTTGACTGTCCAAAAATGCCTAACTTCAGGAAAACTTTCCCGGATGTTGCCCCCTTCATCGGTATCGTATAGCACCGCGTTAGAACACGTGTAGCTCTGCCTGTTGTCCTATTATGCTCTTGCTTGCTATGTATTTACTGTTTCTTCCCCCTCATCTCTCCGGTAGACCCCGAGACCGATCTTGATGTCCCTGTGATCGACTACGTCACCGACGACCCTTCTTCCCTTTCAGCGAAGCTTCCAGGCAAGCCCCCCCTTTGATCATCCCAACATCGCCCATTCCATTCTCTCATGCTTGCATTAGATTTTGCTACTGTTATTGATTGCTCCTATTCTGATGTATAGCCTGCTTTTGTACCTGTTATTGTACCTTACCTGCTTATCCTAAACTGTTAGTATAGGTTGGTTAGAGATCCATCAGTGACCCCCACCTTGTCCTTGTTTCCCCTGCTTCATCATCGATGACTCGATCAATGTGATCGACGACCAGAGCCCGACACCTCACGTCACATCACGCCCCTTTTGTTGCTCGACTATGTAGAGCTACTATTGAGTGCCGAAGGTGAGACCTCACAACGCACTCCCGATGACAACTCTGTAGTGTAGCTATTCGGTCGTGGTCAATGAGGGTGATTTCCTCTTACACCATTCTCGATATGGCTCTATCGTGCAACACCTCAAGTGTGAACCTCGAGAGTGGATCCTCTTATGTTCACCTTGATGATTACATCGAGTGGAATCCTCCGTGGGTGATTCCTCGGGTTTTCCCCTTGATGTTTGGACACACGGTTACCTTGACTTTACTTGAGACCTTGGTGGAAGTCGGGCGGGCCCGTAGAGCACCCGCAAGATGGTTACGAGGCATGGCCGGGCAGGCAGGCCCCCCCGAGTGGGATGGGCTAGCCCTTGCCGTATTTCCTCGAGACGGGGCGATGGGGTCACATTATCGTGAGTCTCTGCTCGTTTCCACGCACTAACCACCACGCGAGAATAGTTATGGGCCTCAACGTCGCAGTATCAGCCGAAGCTTTGTCAGGCGTCCAGTTCAGCATTGTGGGCGTGTCAGGCCAGTGCTATCATGTATGAGGTGGTGCTTGTCCCGACTCGTTGCACAACGACCCGGAGTGCAACGGGCGATGGGCCCAGACCCCGGAGTGCTTAGGATGTAGACTGGCAGGGACCTCTCTGCTGAGCCTAGGTAGGGCTACGACGTGTTGATCTTCCGAGGTCGGGCATTGACCCAGAAAAGTGTGTCCGGCTAGAGTAATCAAGCGTGTTGGAAAACGTGGTGCACCCCTGCAGGGAAGTTATCTATTCGAATACCGTGTCCACGGTAATGGACGTTCAGAGTTATATCCTGATCTATTACACTAGAAATGGATACTTGAGATATGTTGCTCCGGAATAGCTTTCTCGCAGGGAGTCGAGGAAGGATCTCTGGGCATTAATGCTACAACATGCTTGTTAAATATAAATTGTTATTCTTTACTCTTCTACATGCTGCAAGATGCTTGGAGCTCCTTGAAGATGCTAGTCTTCGATAGGCTAGGCCTTTCCCTCTATTCTGGCATTCTGCAGTTCAGTCCATAGATACAGCCCTTCCATTTGATACCAATGCATACTTAGTATAGATCTGATGCTTGCGAGTACTTTGGATGAGTACTCACGGTTGCTTTGCTACCCCTTTTCCCCCTTCCTTTTTCTTTCCGGTTGATGCAACTAGATGGTGGATCCCAGGAGCCAGATGCCACCCTGTCGCCTACTACTATATGGAGACCGCCGACGACCAGGAGTAGTTAGGAGGTCCCAGGCAGGAGGCCTTGCCTCTTCGATCGTTGTTGCTTTTGTGCTATCCTTCTTAAGGCATCCTTGTTTAACTTATGTCTGTACTTAGATATTGTTGCTTCCATTAACGCTTGTGTACCGAGCTTGTATTCAAGCCCTCGAGGCCCCTGGTTTGTAATATGAAGCTTGTATTATTTTAGTCTGTGTCTAGAGTTGTGTTGTGATATCTTCCCATGAGTCCCTGATCTTGATCGTACGGATTTGCGTGTATGATTAGTGTACGGTCGAATCGGGGACGTCACAAGTTTGTATCAGAGCCGACTGCCTGTAGGAACCCCCTTTCCAACTCCTTGGCCGAAGTTGTGTCTAGTATTTGAAAAGCTGATTTACTAACATGGCTGTGTGGCTTACGGGCCCACGTTGCCATTGGGTGGTATTAGGATCTTTTATTCTTTGATCTTTACTCTGGGACTCTGATCTCTCTTCTATTCGGTTTAAATGATTTTGCTAACTCTATCCTAGGTTCTCGTGATCACATCCATCCGGAGAATTGTATTACGCCTTTCTTGAATTGGGAGCCGGGATCTGCTTCACATTGTTCACGGGCCGCAGGATCCTTTTATAGAGGGCACCCTCCGTCGTCCCCTGCAGATTCCTCGCTCTAGTGGTTTTCTCCGACGTGGATGTAGCCTTTGCTATGTCTCGTTGTTGTATCCTTCCATCGTGTGCCAGCGTGCCGCCTAGTATGTCTAGGATGATTCTCTTGTCCGAACTCATGCTAACAACGTGTAAATGGCTCTGTATATGTATATGTATGTCTTTAATGACTACTGCTTTGTACATACTGCGCCTTTGCTCAATGTTCAAGTTACATCATGAATGACTCCATACACCTGCCCCACCCCTTGTTAAACTGCTCCCTGATGTTTCTAGCAGGATGGCTGACGATCCTCCACCTCCACCCTATATTGCCGCAATGATGCAACGGTTTGAGCTGAATCGTCAGTTTATGACTGGGGTAATGGCCCAGTTCCCGAACCAGAATGCTCATCAACAACCTGCCCCAATAACACTGCCAGAATTTGTGCGCCTCAACCCGTCCATTTTCTGGAACTCCACCAATCCTATGGATGCTGATGATTGGCTTCGTGACATCATGTTTGAGATGGAGTCAGCTAATGTTTCCCCTGCCAGTTATGTTACTTTTGCGACATTTCACCTGAAGGGTTCAGCTGCTCAATGGTGGGAAAACCACAGGGGTATGCTGCTTGCAGAGACTTTAACCACTTGGCAGGAATTTCAGTTAGCCTTTCGTGCATGGCACATTCCTCAAGGTCTGATAGACTAGAAGAAGAAGGAGTTCCGCAAACTCTCACAGGGTACAATGACCATGGATGAATATCAGAGGAAATTCCTTGAATTATCTCGCTATGCTGCGGATGACATCTGCACTGACGCTCGCAAGCAGGAGAAATTCCGTGAAGGACTAAAACCAGATATAAAGCTCTCACTTGTTTCTCATGATTGCGCAGACTTTGCGATGCTTGTCAGCCAAGCTTTCCGAACTGAAACTGGTCTGACTGAGTACGAGGAGTCGCTCAAGCGTACTCGAGAAGTTGGCCCATCCTTGACTCAGCCTGCTTAGAAACGTTGAGTCTGGATCCCACACAATGTTCATCACCGACCTGCTCCAACACCAAGGCCGTCTTAAGTTGCACCTTGTGTGCCTCCGCCGCCAAGACAGCTAACGATTTAGGGTGGACAGTCCAATACTGTGGCTCCTCCCCATAATGATGGTTTATGCCGCAAGTGTGGACAACCAGGGAACCTTGTTATTAACTATCGCCCAGGTCAACTGCAGAATTCATCACGTCCTCCTGTTGGCCGTAAGAAGGGCCGTCGAAACCATCTTACCAGTAGTGGTAGTGCCAGGACGTCTGCAAGAAGTTGTGGTCAAGTCACCCATGTCAAGATCGAAGAAGCTCGTGACTCCCCAACAATCGTGATGGGTACCCTTCGCATTAATTCAGTGACAGGTTCCGTTCTCTTTGATTCAGGAGCATCGCATGCTTTTGTGTCCCAACAATTTGCTCAGTCACATGAGTTATATATGGAAAAATTACCAACTCCTTTAGCGGTTCAATCTCCGGGATCCAAGTGGCAAACCACAATGATAAGCCCTCGCAACCAAATCGAGATTGGAGGTCTACTTTTTCTCGGCTTCTCTCATTGTACTCGGACCTTCCAACATAGACATCATTCTTGGTATGGATTGGTTGATAGCCCATAATGCTAAGATCGACTGTGCCGCCAAGACAGTACAACTCACTCATCCTTCTGGCCAGTTGATCAACTACTCAACTCGGATGGTCCAAGATGCCGAGAATCAGATATATGTTCTAAATGCATTGAATGCTTCACCTCTCAAGGGAATAGAGAACAATCCAGTCGTTCGTGATTTCGAAGATGTCTTTCCAGACGAACTTCCAGGAATACCCCCTACTAGAGCTGTTGTCATCATAGACTTGAAGCCGGGCACAACTCCTATTGCCAAGCGGCCATACAAGATGTCGCCGCATGAACTCCTTGAACTTAAGGAGGAAATCGACAAATCTCTTCACAAGGGATTCATTCGTCCTAGTTCCTCTGCTTGGGGAGCACCTTCTCTCTTTGTCAAGAAGAAGGATGGTACAAATCGTTTGGTCCAAGATTACCGACCTATCAACCAGGCAACAATTCAGAACAATTATCCGCTTCCCAGAATCAACGATTTATATGATCAACTTGCTGGCTCCTCAGTATTCTGTAAACTTGATTTGAGGTTGGGTTACCACCAGATTCAGGTTCGTGAAGAGAACATTCCCAAGACCGCCTTCATTACTCGCTATGGTTCATACGAGTACACCGTCATGTCCTTTGGTTTGACAAATGCTCCAGCGACATTCTCTTGTCTGATGAACAATATATTCATGGAATACCTCGACAAGTTCATCGTGGTTTATCTAGATGACATCCTTGTATATTCCAAGAATAAAGAAGAACATGTTGAACACCTTTGACTTGTTCTGGAAAAGCTTTGAGAACATCAACTATATGCTAAGTATTCCAAGTGTTAATTATGGCTACCCGAAGTGACCTACCTTGGGCATGTCATCTCCAAGGATGGTATTTCCGTCAACCCCGAGCGAGTTCGGGCTATTCTCGATTGGACTCCTCCGAAGAGTGTCAAACAAGTCAGATGTTTTCTCGGACTCGCCAGCTATTGTCGTTGATTTGTCGAGAACTTCTCCAAGATTGCCAAGCTCCTGACTGGTCTGCTTCACAAGGGTGTCAAGTTCGATTGGACAGAAAAGTGTCAGGAAAGTTTCCAGGCACTCAAAGACAAGCTGACGTCTGCCCCAGTGCTTGCTCCTCCCGATACAAAGAAGGATTTCGTCATTTACTGCGACGCTTCACGACAAGGATTAGGTTGTGTCCTAATGCAAGATCGCAGAATGATTGCTTATGCCTCTCGTCAACTGCGCCCTCACGAAGAGAACTACCCAGTTCACGACCTCGAGCTTGCGGCTGTCATACATGCGCTCAAACAGTGGTGACATTACCTCCTCGATAATCGTTGTGAGATCTTCACCGACCACCAAAGTCTGAAATACTTGTTTACCCAGCCAGACCTGAACCTCCATCAGCAGAGATGGATGGATACCGTAGCAGACTTTGACATGGGCATTTCTTATACACCAGGGAAGGCAATTGTAATGGCTGATGCTTTGAGCAGCAAGTCATACTGCAATCACCTCGAGGTTCGAAAAGTTCAGCCCTCGCTTGTTGAAGAATTCAGAAAGTTGAACATCCATATTGTTCCTCCGGGTGCACTCGCTCCCCCTCCTAAGGAGTTCCGCAATATGAACCTCCGTGTTGTTCCTCAGTGTTCCCTCATTACACTGGTTGTCGAGCCAGATCTCGTGGAGAGGATCAAGAGACTGCAGAAGTATGACTCTCAAGTAGAGAAGATTAAAGGCTACCTCGTAGAAGGAAGGCCCTCGTTCTTCACTGTTGAAGATGACGACACCTTGTTCTTTAAAGGTCGCCTAGTGGTTCCTTCAAAGGACAACCTGGATATGACTCGGGAAGTTATGAAAGACGCTCATGACACTCTTTTGTCTATTCATCCTGGTAGTACCAAGATGTACCAAGACATTCGTCAGAGATTCTGGTGGTCAAACATGAAGCAAGACATTGCTCGCTATGTTGCTGAATGTGACCTTTGTCGTCATATCAAAGCAGAACATCAAAGGCCTGCTGGAACTCTGCAACCTATCTCTATTCTTGAATGGAAATGGGACCATGTTGAAATGGACTTCGTTACTGGTTTTCCCAAATCGCAGAAGGGTAATGATGCCATACTTGTCGTCATTGATCGGCTTTCCAAAGTTGCACATTTTCTGGTTGTCAAAGAGACGATCACTGCTAGTCAGCTGGCAACTCTCTATATGTCCAGGATTGTTTCACTCCACGGTATTCCACTGGTAATCAGCTCAAACCGTGGCAGCCTATTCACTTCAAGATTCTGGGCAAGTTTCCGAGAAGCTATGGGACCTCATCTATCTTTCAGCACTGCATTTCAGCCTTAGTCGCAGGGACAAGTTGAACGCGTCAATCAAGTTCTTGAAGACATGTTTCGAGCTTGTGTCATTTCCTTTGGCAAGAAATGGGAGGAATCTCTCCCGTATGCGGAGTTCTCTTACAACAATAGCTATCAAGCTAGTCTGAAGATGGCTCCCTTCGAAGTGTTATATGGACAAAAGTGCTGAACCCCTTTGAACTGGTCAGAAACTGGGGAACGTCCCCTCTTTGGTCTGGATATTATCCAACACGCCGAAGAACAAGTCCGCATCATTCGCGAGAATCTCAAGACTGCTCAGTCACGTCAAAAGAGTAATTATGACCGTCATCACAAAGACATGCTCTATCAACCTAGTGAAAAGGCCTATCTTCGAGTCACACCAATGAAGGGTGCACACCGCTTTGGGATCAAGGGCAAGCTAGCTCCTCGCTATATTGGTCCTTTTACTATTCTCGAGAGGCGTGGAAAAGTGGCATACTAGTTGGACCATCCGTTGAACCTTTCTCAGCTTCATGATGTATTCCACGTGTCACAACTCCGAGCTGCTTCAAGGACCCAATCCGAGGAGTGGATCATGAAGTGCTCGAGTTGCAACAGGACCTATCCTATAAAGAGCATCCGGTCCGCATTCTTGACCAAGCTGAACGCCGCACACGTCAGAAGGAGATCAAGTTTCTCAAGGTCCAGTGGTCGCATCACTGTGAAAACGAAGCCACTTGGGAACGCGAGGATCGCCTGTGTGATGAATACCCCACTTTGTTTCCTTCGACCTCCTAAATCTCAGGACGAGATTTCTTGTAGTGGAGGAGAATTGTAACACCCGGATAATTATGCTACAGTAAATCGCTGTTAATGGTGCCATGTAATCGATTTCACTTTTGTTAAGTTCGCATTGATTCAAAGTCGGTTCCAATTTCAACATTTAAAATAAGTAAAAAAGGAAAGGGAAAAGTAAATAAAAGAAAGGAAGAAGCCAAAAAAGGGGAGAGGCCCCCGCCCCTCACTGGACCTCGGCCCAGGTAACCCCCAGTCCGGCCCACGTGGCCCCTCACCCCCTGTCTATAACCCCCTGGTGGCAATGAAACCCTAGCGTCACCCCACTCTTCCCCGCACGATCTCCCCCACTCCCCTCGATCTCTCCTACGCCTCTCTCCACTTCCCCCATCTGGATCGGGGAAGAGGAGCCAGATCCCGCGCTGCCCCGCTCCCCTAACGCCGGTGCCCATCCCCGACGCCGCCCCGCCGCCTGCTCCGTCCCACCGCCGCCGTGGTCCGCCGCCTCGACACGCCAAACGCTGTCACGGGATCGCCGCCGCCTGGAGCTGCCCTCACCGGACCGCCCGCCCTCCCTCTCCTTTGGCGGTCGTCGTCGAGCCTCGCCGGCCCCCGATCCCCTGCAAACGGGGGTGAGCCGCCATTCTCCACTCCTCTCCTCTCCCTGTAGATCGAACGCGCCCGCGCCGTCCCAGATCCTCCGCGGTCACCGCGCCCATCGCCATCGCTGCCTGCGCGCACCCGCCTTCCCATGCGTCGTGCCGCCGACGCCGCCTCTGCTCGAACACGCCTCGCCTTGTTCACTGTCGTGACGCGCACGCGTGCTCCCCTGCCGCCCGTAGCTGTTGCGCGCCTCCTCGTCCTCCCGCCTCCACACGCCGGCGGCCGCCCTCGCCCGGCTCCGGCCGCGGCCCACTCTGCCCTCCGCTCGCTGGCCGACCTCCTCGCCGCGGCCGACACCCTCCCCCAGCCGCGTGATTGCTATGGCCCCACCTGCGCCCTTCGTCGCCTCCGTGCGGGTGCGCGGATGCCCGCACCCGATAACGCTCGCGCCCGCTAAAGGCCTATGGGCCACTTACACGTGGGGCCAGCCCCCTTTCCTATAAAAAAATAGTTAAAAAATGAATAAGCATAATAATTGAATTAATTAGTTAATTAATTAACTGACACCTAATTAGTCTAATTAATTTTGTTAGTTAGTTAAACAGCCTATGACAGGGGGGCCCCCACCCCCTGTTGACCAGTCAAACTTTGACTGGTCAACTAGGACCCCCTGGCCCACGTGTCAGTCACTATGTACACTATGCTGGGTGCATCTAGCGTTTTAATATTTATTATCGAATTAATAATAGTTTCAGAATATTGTTTAAGTCTTTGAAAAATCATAGAAATTAAATCGTAGCTCGGATCGAAAAACTTTCTACATGAAAGTTGCTCAGGAAGACGAGACGAATCCAAGCACGCGGTCCGTTCATCTATCACACGCCCGTATCATAGCGAACATGGAACTTTCCACCTCCGTTTCGACTGTCCAAAAATGCCTAACTTCAGGAAAACTTCCCCGATGTTTCCCCCCTTCATTGGTATCGTATAGCACCGCGTTAGAACACGTCTAGCTCTGCCGGTTGTCCTATTATGCTCTTGCTTGCTATGTATTTACTGTTTCTTCCCCTCTTCTCTCCGGTAGACCCCGAGACCGGTGTTGATGTCCCTGTGATCGACACGTCACCGATGACCCTTCTTCCCTTTCAGCGGAGCTTCCAGGCAAGCCCCCCTTTGATCATCCCGATATCGCCCATTCCATTCTCTCATGCTTGCATTAGATTTTGCTACTGTTATTGATTGCTCCTATTCTGATGCATAGCCTGCTTTTGTACCTGCTGTTGTACCTTACCAGCTTATCCTAAACTGCTCCTATTCTGATGCATAGCCTACTACTATATGGACACCGCCGACGACCAAGAGTAGTTAGGAGGTCCCAGGCAGGAGGCCTTGCCTCTTCGATCGTTGTTGCTTTTGTGCTAACTTTCTTAACGCATCCTTGTTTCACTTATGTCTGTACTCAGATATTGTTGCTTCCGTTGACGCTTGTGTATCAAGCTTCTATTCAAGCCCTCGAGGCCCCTGGCTTGTAATATGAAGCTTGTATTATTTTAATTTGTGTCTAGATGTCAGGACCCCGATTCCAAGTCACACCGATCTAGCCTGTAACACCTCATATCACCTTGCGGCCTCACGCACGGTACTCCCACGGGTGTCGCCTTACCATGGCCCGGGACCGTTTGCGCCTTTTGGCTCATGTATATGACAATGTCGCTATCATCCATATGACAGAGAACCAGGGCCGACATGGCTAGTCGTGAACCCAAAGCGGCACTAACGTATGGCGACAGGCATACATGAATCAACATCGAACGTGTCGGTCAGCAGCGTGCGAATCCGGGCTGTAGCACTGGGCTAACAGGACTCCGGGAACCCGGGCTATAGCAGGCTAGGCAGGACTCCGGATGTCACCTCGTGACATTTCCCCGAAGGGACAGACACAGGAACGATATGAAACACATGCCGGCCAGTCAAGTGTCCAGAGCAGTAGTGCTGGGCTAGCAGGACTCCGGTGAACCGGGCTGTAGCGGACTACTACGGCTCAAGGAGGCACTAGACTACATTTCCCCATAAGAGAGGCTGCTAAGGATAGACAACTAGATTGTCGGATCCCACACATACCAAGCATTTCAATCATACACACAATATGCCCGATATGTGCAAATACAACATGGCATCACAACAAGACTCTACGACTCAGAGTATTTATTCATTAGGCTCCGAAGAGCCAGATATTACAAACATGGGTCTCAAGACCCAACATTCAGAGCATACAATTCAAAACACATGCGGAAGCTTAACATGTCTGAGTACAGACATCTACAAATGAAAAAGGCTGAGAAGCCTGACTATCTACCAGATCCTGCCGAGGGTACAAGATTGTAGCTGAGGTATCAAGCTAACGTCGAAGTCCACACGAAACTACTAGCGAGACTGACGTCTCTCTGCAAAACATAAAATAGGCAAACGTGAGTACAAATGTACCAAGCAAGACTTACATCAGAACTAGCTACATATGCATCGGTATCAACAAAGGGGGTGGTGGAGTTTAACTGCAGCAAGCCAGCTTTGACTCGGTGGCTATCCTGAACTACGACTGCAAGTAACTCTTTTGAGGTGGCGCACACGAGTCCACAAATTCACCATATCAATACACCACTATGGATCCGCTCCCGTCTCCCTACGAGAACGCCATCCATAGCACTCACGCTTATCTTGCGCATTTTAGAGTATCCACTTTCACTTGTCTATGAACTGTAAAGGCAACCCAGAAGTCCTTTACCGCGGACACGGCTATTCGAATAGATCATATTAACCCTGCAGGGGTGTACTTCGTCACACACGCTCTCGCCACTTACCACCATGTACACGTCGTGTACCTCGGCAACCTTCAAGCGGAAGCCTGGCAAGGGAGTCGGCCACGACCTGACTAACCACAAGTCTCTCGTCCAGGTTTATCGCCTATTCGGGTTCCATCCGCAAGGAGATCCAGCCGGGGTGTCGCTCACGGCCCCAAACGATGTGTGCAGGGTTCCCGAGCCCACCATCCGGGTGCCACTCGGTACACCAGGCCACGTGTACCTAGTCTGTCCCAAGCCCACCTGTACCGGGTGCCACTTGGTAGACTACTACCACTACCTACAAACACCAGAAACTAGTTGCAACTCCTGGACAGCGATCAAGTTCATTAATAAGTCGAGAGGGGTCGAGTTACCGGAACCCAATGTGTGGTAGTAACTGTTCATGGATCACAAACACAGAACTCAGTTCCTGGGGACGGTTTCAATGAGACAACCCACCATGTACTCCTACATGGCCTCTCACCGCTACCTTTACCAAATCGTGTTCACACACTTAGCTCTCACACAGTAGGACATGTTCACCACTTACAATTCATCCCCGATGAATCAGAACTGACACAACTCTAAGCAATAGCAGGCATGACAAGAAGCATGAATGATTAGGCACATCAGGGCTCAAACAACTCCTACTCATGCTAGTGGGTTTCATCTATTTACTGTGGCAATGACAGGTCATGCAGAGGATAAAGGGGTTCAACTACCGCAGCATGTAATAGTTGAAACGCTGTTGTCCTAATGCAGTAAAAGAGAGCAGGAGCGAGAGAGTGGGATTGTATCGGAATGAGCAAGGGGGTTTTGCTTGCCTGGGACTTCTGAAGATAACATTGAGTCTTCATTAGTGTCAACGATCACAGCGTCAGAGCAGCGTCTACCGAGAGGGGACAAATACCGGCAACAGAGAGGAAACACAATCAATGCAATGCAACAATATGATGCATGAATGTGACATGGCAATATGCTATGAATTGAGCTAATGCAGCTAGCAACAAGTGCAAGGGAGTCCATTTGAACCAAAGGTTCAAATGCAAACTCTAGTTTGAGCATTTAAAATGCCATTTGAATGTTTCCACTTATACAGCAGGTATAAGTTGTTTTTTCATGCATTAAAGTAGCATAAATGGATAGATTGGATTTTTCTGATAATTTTTCATATATAACTTATCTTATTTGGAGCTACGGTTGAATTTCTATGAATTTTAGAAGTTTTGGGCATTTTCTGGAATTTCCTGTATAAACATAATTCCAGTCATTAAATTACTGCGTCAGCACTATGTCAGGATGACGTCAGCAAGTCAACAGTGGCTGGTCCAGGTCAAACCTGACCAGTGGGGTCCACTGGTCAGTGGCTGGGGCTGGTTAGTGTCCCTGACATATGGGCCCAGTCAACGGCCACGTCAGCTTGGTCAAAGCTGACGCATGGGTCCCGTTGGGTTAAGTTAAGTCTAACTAATTTGGTTAGTGGTTTAACTAAGCCGGTGGGGCCCGGCTGTCAGTGGGTCAGGGGGTGGTTACCTAGGTTGTTAGGCAGCTAATGACGGGTTAACCGGCGACTTATCGCCGGCGTAACCAGGACGCGGCGGCGTTGCCCGTCCGGCCAACTCCGGTGACGGGAGCTCGTGCGGCTGGGCGTGTTGGAACCGGAGCAAGAAGGCGCGTAGGTTGGTGGCCTCAGGCGATGCTAGGGTGGCCGGGAACATCGACGGCGTCGAGTTCCGCGGCGGCGCAGCTGCGGCTTGCACGGGTGCGAGGGCCACGGTGCACGAGCGGGCGACCTAAGGCGCGCTACGGGTTCCTGGAGAAACCCGGAGCACGACTCCATGCTTGGGTTGGTCGGGCGGGGCAGCTAGCAACGGCGAGCTTCGCGGCGGCGGCAACGAGTGCTCGGCCATGGCGGGGCTGCGGTTAGAGAGCGGGAACAGAGGGGGTGAGCACGGGGGAAGGTGTAGGAGCTCACAAAGATGCGGTAGAGAAGGTCAGCGGCCTCGGGGACGGACGGAAACCGACGAATCGACGGAGACGATCTCCGGGCGCCGGCGGTGAAGACGAGGACGTTGGCGACGAAGCAAAGTCCTCCGGCTCGTTTCCTTCGGGTTGGGGATGTGGTGCCCGATTGCGGAGCTGCTGGGCACGATCACGGGACAAGGGGTGGCCGGTGGTCATGGCTACAGCGAGCGGCGCTCTCAGGTGCGTTCGGTGACGAGAGGAAGGGAGAGCAGAGGAGGAGGAGGGGTCCAGAGAGAGTGAGAGGGTCAGGGGTGTGCGTGGCGTCGCGGGAGGCGCCCAGGGCAACGAGGGGGCAGCTAGGCAGTGTGGTGGTGGCGCGCACGTGCGGCGAGCACACGCCCTCCTGCCTACTGGCAGGAGGTTGAAGACGGTGGCGGCTCCGGTGGGCTGGGCCGCACAGTGCTGGACCAGCACAGGAGCTGGGCCGGCTCTGGTGGGCTACACAGGTAAGCACTTCTCTCTCTCTCTCATTTGTTTCTGTTTTCTATTTCTGTTATTTTGTTTTGATTTAGTTTATAGCCCAAATCATTTTAATAAATCCTGAAAATAATTGTGGGCATTAAATGAATTATTACAGAGGCCCTTAACTGTTTTCAGAATTGTTGGAGCATTAGAAAATATTAATAGTATTTAAATGCCCCAATTCAAATACAATATGGATTACTTCAAAGACCATAAATGGCTTGGAAAAATGTGCATGACCTCTGGTAAAGGTTTTAACCTCTTTCCATAAATAATGAACATTTTTGAAAGGCATTTTGGGTTCATTGAAAATATTTTTATTTTGAACCTAGTTGAATTCATTTGGTGCTAGGGTTTAACAATCCCCAATTCAACTTTAAATTAAATTTAGACATGATGCAACAACCAAGCTAGTCCAAGTGCATAGCAAGGCTAGGGACGTGACAACTCACCCCCACTAAACAAAAATCTCGTCCCGAGATTCAAGCGTAGGGTAAGATGAAAGGGGAACACAAACTAACATAATCTTCACGATCCAATTGTTCTTCTCGAAGATGTTGATTCATTGCATCATCTTGATCTTAACATCTTTTCTTTCGAGAGCTTCATCCAACTATGATGACGGAAGAGAGGGAAGCTCTACAGGATCGATCTTCTTGAAGATCGGGCACTCAAGATCAACTCATGGAGTGAGACGTTGGAACAACTCTTGAGTTGAGACAGTGGATGGAAAGAAACAGATGACAAGGGTTTCAAGTAGCGAGGAGAAATTGACATGACTCCATAACGGAGCACCTTAGGGAAGGTGGCTCATAGAAATATTCCCTTAAGTGGCTAAAAGAATTACTTTTGATTCAGAGATCATTGAAACTCTCCATACCAGCGTAAGGCAATTTACAAATGATCGTTTGAAAGAATTCAAAAGAATGGCACACTCAATTTGGAAAGGACACTATGGCTATAGAACAATTCGGCAAATGGAAGGCACATTCCAGTTGATACCAAGGATATAACCTAGTGACTGAGCGTGCTTTCAAGAACTTGAGCATTTCCATATTCATCAAGGTTTTACCAACATCCGTGCCGAGGATCCTGGCAACACATCATACTACCATGATGAACGGTGATGGAGGATGCAGGTGCAAAGGAGGACAACACTTTCTTAGATTTTTCCTTAGCAATGCCAAAGAAGCAAATCTGGATGATCGACCGAGAGACATTTAGCACTCCGCTTCTAATGTTCTCCTTGATGTTCTAGTGTTACCCATTAGATGTGGTTTGGTATCTTGAACAACAAGTAGCAGGTCGGACTTCGGGTGCGCAGGAATCCATAAGGAATAACTAGTGGAATAAATCCTAAGAAATCCTTATGGGGAGGTGGCCAACTTACTCAATCAAGATACTACCATAATAGGTCTTCCGGCTGAGTGTGTTGGCCACGGCATCCACTTTACCGGTTATCGAGAGACCAATATTATAATTCTTGGAAAATGTTCCAACCATCATATCTGCCCGAGATTCGGATCTGGTTGGTGTCAGGAATATTTCAGACAGCACGTCTGGAAAAGAAAGTTTGCAACACAAATCGATGAGAAGACGTTGCAAGATTCTCGGGAGATGGACTACGGTAGTAAGCTCCAAAACATGAGCTGGTTCTGCTACAAACATGTGAACACGTTGTTCCCGACAAGCATGCCCACATGGTAGTCTTACAATGAAACACTACCGAGTTCTGATTGGGAACCATCATCGAAGATATTGGAGTCTTGTGCATGATCTAGAATTAGCACATCAAGCTCCTTTCCCTCGAGCAAATCAATCAGTGGCTTGGTATGCTAGGAACACATATGGAGTGGAGGCAGCCAACCTAACAAACCACAGAGCACTTCGCACATGCATGACTAACTTGGGATGATTCCAAAGGAAGCAAAAACAAGCTTTCTCGAATCCACGGCGGCAACTTACATCAAATGCATGTGAATTAGAGGAAGTCACTACTTTCATCCAAACATATCCTTCATGAGATAGCACAAAGAAAATTCTAGCACAAGTTTCCAACACTAACTTAATGTTCAACACGAGTCATGGAGAATATAAGAATGTTGCCGATGGGCTCAACAACAATCCATCCAAGCTTCCATATAGATGAAATTCCACAATTAAGTGAACATGGTGATAGCATTGGTCAGACCCAAAAGATATAATGGTGTATGCTCGAGGGATCAACCACGAGTAAGACAACATTAACATCGTTGGTTCTGATTTGATTTGATGATAGCCCATACTCAAATCAAAGTCTTGATACGACAATAGGTCCAACAACTGATCACAGGGACCAATCGATGAAGATATCATCTATCTTCAACACACACAAATATATCCCTTGAAATGAACTAAGCTGGCAAGCTTTTATCTTCCAACTCTCCAAGTTGTTGTTTGGCTTAACCAACTAGCTCAGGGGTATCCAACACAGATTCTTGGAGAAAGAGTGGCTTATTGGAAAACCAACTTGATCACGAACTCAACATATCGGTCAGGGGACGACCTGGTGATACTTCCGTGAAGATATCTGGAAAATCACGAACCACCGATATGTCTCTAAGCTCGAGATCAATCTTGCTTTTCAGGGCAAGATGATATGATCAAATAAGCAAGGATTGACAAAATCCTAACTCATTGATTGCAGAGTGCACCAGAGATAAGGACTAGGTAGCACAATCAATCTTAGGACGATGATTCAATAACCAGCACGCTAAGAATGAGAGTATTGCCATTAACTACCAAGCAACAAGTTGCTCAGAGTATTGATTTCACACATCACGGTTCACTTGTCGGTATTCCGGTTACAATAACACGAAAGCCGAGGAATGAACAATGATGGCAATAAGTATCACTGCGTCAAAAATTCATAAGAGATGGTGCAATTCCTATGATATTCTTGACATAAATAGGGTAATACTCCAAGGTAGAACAGAACAAAAGCTGGTTTGGCATTTGATCTACGGAATACAACTACTTTGACCCAATCCTAGAAATGGATAAGGTACTGGAGTTTGTTTCTCCTAGTCATTCCAGAATAGAATGGCTTGATAGACCACAAGAATAATAGGCATCGATAACACAAATGCACAATTACTCCTGACTATCAATTGATAGACGGGGGTCGGAATACAACTAAAGAGGGACAACCCCAAAGAACATATGATTAGCTGAGTTGTGGATGCATGGATTAGTATGTCAAACAAGTTCAACATATTTCTTACGGATAACCCATGCAGAGGAGGAAGGACTGGCAGAGTCACAATATGAATGGAGTACTCCTCAAGAGCGCCCTGGTTGTGATCTTTTGGTTAAAAGAACTTTTGCCATAAGCAGTTCATGGCAGTTGGAAGAAGGAAATACCACGGACCTCGAGGACTATCGCAAAGGTTACTAATAATCTAAAGGAACGAGCAAACACTGTCAACATGAGGTAAGTAGGATGAATCTCGGGTCCAAGGACCCAGGGATAGAATGCCTACTAACTAAATGGCATCACGGGATGCTTTCGAGAATAATGGCCAGAATCCGCACACTGGGAATGCAAAGCATTGCTAGATTACTAAGTGGTTCTCTAAGACGACTGGGGTCATAATAATAGCTCCAACATATATGACGAGGTAACGGAGTACCTCAACACACTCGTTAGTGTGGTTAAACTGGCCCAAAGGGACATCGGGAACGGAAGGAAGGGATTGCAAATGCATCAGATTGTTTAGAAACCTGGGATGACTCGGACAACATAACGGCTGTAAAAGCTCAAAAGGATTTGAGATATCCTGCAAAATGGTGGCATAACCACTCAACATCATAATATCAAGGTTCCGAGATCAGCTATCAACACACGGAAGTAGTAGAAACTGAACTAAGGCTTCAGACCAACAATCCTACGAGTCTACGGATTAGTAACACGTGATCCTGATAGAAAGATGAGAAGCCTAGTTCTTAATCCCCGTAGAAGAGAAGAGGGTGACTCAGATCAGAAGGGCATAAGGTAAAGGAGTAAAAAGAGCCTTACGTTCCCTTCCACAATCAATTCCCTTATATAACTAAAGCATTTCTAGACTCAACTTCGACCAGTTTGGCTTCGTAAACCTACAAGCAGTCAGGCTCTGATACCAAAGCTGTCAGGACCCCGATTCCAAGTCACACCGATCTAGCCTGTAACACCTCATATCACCTTGCGGCCTCACGCACGGTACTCCCACGGGTGTCGCCTTACCATGGCCCGAGACCGTTTGCGCCTTTTGGCTCACGTATATGACAATGTCGCTAGCATCCATATGACAGAGAACCAGGGCCGACATGGCTAGTCGTGAACCCAAAGCGGCACTAACGTATGGGAACAGGCATACATGAATCAACATCGAACGTGTCGCTCAGCAGCGTGCGAATCCGGGCTGTAGCACTGGGCTAACAGGAGTCCGGGAACCCGGGCTGTAGCAGACTACTATGGCTCAAGGAGGCACTAGACTACATTTCCCCATAAGAGAGGCTGCTAAGGATAGACAACTAGATTGTCGGATCCCACACATACCAAGCATTTCAATCATACACACAATATGCTCGATATGTGCAAATACAACATGGCATCACAACAAGACTCTACGACTCAGAGTATTTATTCATTAGGCTCCGAAGAGCCAGATATTATAAACATGGGTCTCATGACCCAACATTCAGAGCATACAAGTCAAAACACATGCGGAAGCTTAACATGTCTGAGTACAGACATCTACAAATGAAAAAGGCTGAGAAGCCTGACTATCTACCAGATCCTGCCGAGGGTACAAGATCGTAGCTGAGGTATCAAGCTAAACGTCGAAGTCCACACGAAACAACCAGCGAGACTGACGTCTCTCTGCAAAACATAAAATAGGCAAACGTGAGTACAAATGTACCTAGCAAGACTTACATCAGAACTAGCTACATATGCATCGGTATCAACAAAGAGGGTGGTGGAGTTTAACTGCAGCAAGCCAGCTTTGACTCGGTGGCTATCCTGAACTACGACTGCAAGTAACTCTTTTGAGGTGGGGCACACGAGTCCACAAATTCACCATATCAATACACCACTATGGATCCGCTCCCGTCTCCCTACGAGAACGCCATCCATAGCACTCACGCTTATCTTGCGCATTTTAGAGTATCCACTTTCACTTGTCTATGAACTGTAAAGGCAACCCAGAAGTCCTTTACCGCAGACACGGCTATTCAAATAGATCATATTAACCCTGCAGGGGTGTACTTCGTCACACACGCTCTCGCCACTTACCACCATGTACACGTCGTGTACCTCGGCAACCTTCAAGCGGAAGCCTGGCGAGGGAGTCGGCCACGACCTGACTAACCACACAAGTCTCTCGTCCAGGTTTGTCGCCTACTCGGGTTCCATCCGCAAGGAGATACGGCCGGGGTGTCGCTCACGGCCCCAAACGATGTGTGCAGGGTTCCCGAGCCCACCATCCGGGTGCCACTCGGTACACCAGGCCACGTGTGCCTAGTCTGTCCCAAGCCCACCTGTACCGGGTGCCACTTGGTAGACTACTAACACTACCTACAAACACCAGAAACTAGTTGCAACTCCTGGACAGCGATCAAGTTGATTAATAAGTTGAGAGGGGTCGAGTTACCGGAACCCAATGTGTGGTAGTAACTGTTCATGGATCACAAACACAGAACTCAGTTCCTGGGGACGGTTTCAATGAGACAACCCACCATGTACTCCTACATGGCCTCTGACCGCTACCTTTACCAAATCGTGTTCACACACTTAGCTCTCACACAGTAGGACATGTTCACCACTTACAATTCATCCCCGATGAATCAGACCTGACACAACTCTAAGCAATAGCAGGCATGACAACAAGCATGAATGAGTAGGCACATCAGGGCTCAAACAACTCCTACTCATGCTAGTGGGTTTCATCTATTTACTGTGGCAATGACAGGTCATGCAGAGGATAAAGGGGTTCAACTACCGCAGCATGTAACAGTTGAAACGCTGTTGTCCTAATGCAGTAAAAGAGAGCAGGAGCGAGAGAGTGGGATTGTATCGGAATGAGCAAGGGGGTTTTGCTTGCCTGGCACTTCTGAAGATAACATTGAGTCTTCATTAGTGTCAACGATCACAGCGTCGGAGCAGCGTCTACCGGGAGGGGACAAATACCGGCAACAGAGAGGAAACACAATCAATGCAATGCAACAATATGATGCATGAATGTGACATGGCAATATGCTGTGAATTGAGCTAATGCAGCTAGCAACAAGTGCAAGGGAGTCCATTTGAACCAAAGGTTCAAATGCAAACTCTAGTTTGAGCATTTAAAATGCCATTTGAATGTTTCCACTTACACAGCAGGTATAAGTTGTTTTTTCATGCATGAAAGTAGCATAAAAGGATAGATTGGATTTTTCTGATAATTTTTCATATATAACTTATCTTATTTGGAGCTACGGTTGAATTTCTATGAATTTTAGAAGTTTTGGGCATTTTCTGGAATTTCCTGTATAAACATAATTCCAGTCATTAAATTACTGCATCAGCACTACGTCAGGATGACGTCAGCAAGTCAACAACGGCTGGTCCAGGTCAAACCTGACCAGTGGGGTCCACTGGTCAGTGGCTGGGGCTGGTTAGTGTCCCTGACATATGGGCCCAGTCAACGGCCACGTCAGCTTGGTCAAAGCTGACGCGTGAGTCCCGTTGGGTTAAGTTAAGTCTAACTAATTTGGTTAGTGGTTTAACTAAGCCAGTGGGGCCCGGCTGTCAGTGGGTCAGGGGGTGGTTACCTAGATGGTTAGGCAGCTAATGACGGGTTAACTAACGACTAATCGCCGGCGTAACCAGGACGCGGCGGCGTTGCCCGTCCGGCCAACTCCGGTGACGGGAGCTCGCGCGGCTGGGCGCGTTGGAACCGGAGCAAGGAGGCGCGTAGGTTGGTGGCCTCAGGCGATGCTAGGGTGGCCGGGAACGTCGACGGCGTCGAGTTCCGCGGCGGCGCAGCTGCGGCTTGCACGGGTGCGAGGGCCACGGTGCACGAGCGGGCGACCTAAGGCGCGCTACGGGTTCCTGGAGAAACCCGGAGCACGACTCCATGCTTGGGTTGGTCGGGCGGGGCAGCTAGCAACGGCGAGCTTCGCGGCGGCGGCAGCGAGTGCTCGGCCATGGCGGGGCTGCGGTTAGAGAGCGGGAACAGACGGGGTGAGCACGGGGGAAGGTGTAGGAGCTCACAAAGATGCGGTAGAGAAGGTCAGCGGCCTCGGGGACGGACAGAAACCGACGAATCGACGGAGACGATCTCCGAGCGCCGACGGTGAAGACGAGGACGTTGGCGACGAAGCAAAGTCCTCCGGCTCGTTTCCTTCGGGTTGGGGATGTGGTGCCCGATTGCGGAGCTGCTGGGCACGATCACGGGACAAGGGGTGGCCGGTGGTCATGGCTACGGCGAGCGGCGCTCTCAGGTGCGTTCGGTGACGAGAGGAAGGGAGAGCAGAGGAGGAGGAGGGGTCCAAAGAGAGTGAGAGGGTCAGGGGTGTGCGTGGCGTTGCGGGAGTCGCCCAGGGCAACGAGGGGGCAGCCAGGCAGGGTGGAGGTGGCGCGCGTGTGCGGCGAGCACACGCCCTCCTGCCTACTGGCAGGAGGTTGAAGACGGTGGCGGCTCCGGTGGGCTGGGCCGCACAGTGCTGGACCAGCACAGGAGCTGGGCCGGCTCTGGTGGGCTACACAGGTAAGCACTTCTCTCTCTCTCTCATTTGTTTCTGTTTTCTATTTCTGTTATTTTGTTTTGATTTAGTTTATAGCCCAAATCATTTTAATAAATCCTGAAAATAATTGTGGGCATTAAATGAATTATTACAGAGGCCCTTAACTATTTTCAGAATTGTTGGAGCATTAGAAAATATTAATAGTATTTAAATGCCCCAATTCAAATACAATATGGATTAATTCAAAGACCATAAATGGCTTGGAAAAATGTGCATGACCTCTGGTAAAGGTTTTAACCTCTTTCCATAAATAATGAACATTTTTGAAAGGCATTTTGGGTTCATTGAAAATATTTTTATTTTGAACCTAGTTGAATTCATTTGGTGCTAGGGTTTAACAATCCCCAATTCAACTTTAAATGAAATTTAGACATGATGCAGCAACACGGCTAGTCCAAGTGCATAGCAAGGCTAGGGACGTGACACTAGAGTTGTGTTGTGATATATTTCCGTGAGTCCCTGATCTTGATTGTACACATTTGCGTGTATGATTAGTGTTTGGTCGAATCGGGGGCGTCACAGAATAGCTTCGTGTTTTTTTACTACGGACTCTTGAATAGATCGATCAGAAAGGATAACTTTGAGGTGGTTTCGTACCCTACCATAATCTCTTCGTTTGTTCTCTGCTATTAGTTACTTTGGAGTGACTCTTTGTTGCATGTTGAGGGATAGTTATATGATCCAATTATGTTATTATTGTTGAGAGAACTTGCACTAGTGAAAGTATGAACCCTAGGCCTTGTTTCCTAGCATTGCATTACCGTTTTCGCTCACTTTTATCGCTTGTTACCTTGCTGTCTTTATATTTCCAGATTACAAAAACCTGTATCTACCATCCATATTGCAATTGTATCACCATCTCTTCGCCCGAACTAGTGCACCTATACAATTTACCATTGGATTGGGTTTGTTGGGGACACAAGAGACTCTTTGTTATTTGGTTGCAGGGTTGTTTGAGAGAAACCATCTTCAACCTACGCCTCCCACGGATTAATAAACCTTAGGTCATCCACTTGAGGGAAATTTGCTACAGTCCTACAAACCTCTGCACTTGGAGGACCAACAACGTCTACAAGAAGAAGGTTGCATAGTAGACATCAGGACCCCACACGTCAGGTTTGACTCCAGTCAACGTTGTTGACTTGCTGACGCAAGCATGACGCGGTGCTGACGCAGTTTTTGACTTTTTGGATTTAAAATAAGTCATGAAATTCCATAAATTAGTTTAAACATCAAAAATTCATAGAAAATAACCGTAAATCCAAATGAAATAATTTATATATGAAAAATTACCAGAAAAATTGAAAAATCTGTTTATGGCATTTTCATGCATGTTGGAACAACTTATAGCTGCTGAATAGGGCAAATCAAATGTTTGGCATTTAAATAATCACATAGGAGTTTGAATTTGAACCTTTGGTTCAAACCAACTTCATTTAAATTGCTGCTAGCTACATTAGCTTAAATCACATCATATTGCCATGTCATGATCATGCATCATACTGTTGCATTGCATTGATTGTGTTCCCTCTTGTTTGCTGGTGTTTGTCCCATCTCAGTAGATGTTGCTCTGGCATTGAGATCGATGACACTAATGAAGAGCTATACTATCTTCATAAGTGCCAGGCAAGCAAACCCCCCTTGAGCATCCCGATACAATCCCACTATCTTGCTCATGCTCTCTTTTATTGGATTAGGACATCAACGATTCAACTGTTACATGTTGCGGTAGCTGAACCCGCATTCCTTTGCATGACTTGTCTTTGCCACAGTAAATAGTTGAAACTCACTAGCATGAGTAGGAGTTGTTTGAGCCATGATGTGCCTACTCATTCATGCTTGGTTTTCATGCCTGCTATTGCTTAGAGTTGTGTCGGGTCTGATTCATCGGTAATGAATTGGAATGTCGTGAACATGTCCTAGCGTTGAGAGCTAAGTGTGTGAACACGATTTGGTAAAGGTAGCGGTGAGAGGCCATGTAGGAGTACATGGTGGGTTGTCTCATTGAAACCATCCTCAGGAACTAAGTTCTGTGTTTGTGATCCAAGACAGTTACTACCACGCATTGGGTTCCAGTAACTCGGCCCCTCTCGGCTTATTAATCACCTTGATCTCTGTACAGGAGTTGCAACTAGTTTCTGGTGTTTGTAGATTGTGTTAGTAGTCTACCAAGTGGCACCCGGCCAGGTGGGCTTGGGATAGACTAGGCAAAGTGGCATGCTGTACCAAGTGGCACCCGGATGGTGGGCTAGCTTGCTCTAGTTACACTCCACCACGCCTTTGTTGATACTGATGCATATGTAGCTAGTTCTGAAGTAAATCTTGTTGGGTACATTTGTACTCACATTTGCTTAATCTATGTTTTGCAGAGGAGACTTCAATCTCACTAGTAGTTCCACGTGGACTTCGACGTTTAGCTTGTTACCTCAGCTACGATCTTGTACCCTTGGGAGGGTCTTGTAGATAGTCAGGCTTCTCGGCCTTTTTCATTTATAGTTGTTTGTACTCAGACATGTTATGCTTCCGTTGCTTCTATGCTCTGTATGTTGGGTCATGTGACCCCTATTTGTAATAAATGTTATGTGGCTCTTCTGGGCATTTATCTATATGAGTTGTTGAGTTATGTTGTGATGCCATGTTGTACAGCACATACTTGCACGTTATGCCTATGTGTAGCGTGTATTGCTATGTGTGGGATCCGACACCTAGTTATTTATTCTTGGTAGCCTCTCTTATGGGAAATGTCTCCTAGTGCTTCCACTGAGCCATGGTGGCTTGCTACTGCTCCGAAACACATGAGATGTCGGCATGTGTCCTTCTTTGCTCCTGTGTTTGTCCCTACCGGGAAATGTCATGCGGTGCTTACCGGATCCTCCTAGCTTGCTATAGCCCGGTTTCACTCGCTGCTGACCGACATGTGCATTGCTGGGTCATGTATGCCTGCCCTTGTAAGTTTGTGCCACCTTGGGTTTACGACTAGTCATGCCGGCCCGGGTTCTCTGTCATATGGATGCTAGCGACACTATCATATACGTGAGCCAAAAGGTGCAAACGGTCCCGGGCCGGGTAAGGTGGCACCCGTGGGGATACCGTGCGTGAGGCCGCAAAGTGATATGATGTGTTACATGCTAG
Source organism: Triticum aestivum (assembly GCF_018294505.1). Lineage (NCBI taxonomy): Eukaryota > Viridiplantae > Streptophyta > Magnoliopsida > Poales > Poaceae > Triticum > Triticum aestivum. Next base: position 186,883,084 of record NC_057805.1, on the reverse strand, counting down.
ATCGGTGTGACTTAGGATCGGGGTCCCGACAGCTTTGGTATCAGAGCCCGACTGCCTGTAGGATTACAAAGCCAAACTGGTGGAAGTCGACTCTAGAAATGCTTTAGTTATATAAGGGAATTGATTGTGGAAGGGAACGCAAGGCTCTTTTTACTCCTTTACCTTATGTCCTTCTGATCTGAGTCACCCTCATCTTTTCTACGGGGTTAAGAAACTAGGCCTTCTCATCTATATATCAGGATGACGACTTACTATGCTACAGACTTATAGGTATGATGATTTCGAGTCTCAGTTTAGTTCTTAGTACTTTCGTGTGTTAACAGTTAGACTCAGAACCTTGTTATTCTGATGTTGAGTGGTTACGCCACCATTTTGCATGATGCCTCAAAAACTTTTTGAGCATTTACAGCCGTTATGCTGTCCGAATCATCCCATGATTCAAAATAGTCTGATGCACTTGCAAATCTTCCCTCCATGTTCCCGATGTCCTTTTGGGTCAGATTTACCACACTAATTGCTGAGTTGAGGTACTCCATTGCCTCGACATATATGTTGAGGCTATTCTATGACACTAGGGTATCTTAGAGAACCAGCTAGTAATCTAGCCATGTTTTGTGTTCCTAGTGTGATGATTCTGGCCATCATTCTCGAAAGCATCATGTGATGCCATTTAGCTAGTAGGCATTCTATTTCTGGGTTCTGGAACCCAAGATTCACTCTACTAACCTCGAGTTGATAGTGTTGCTCGTACCATTAGGATATTAGTAACCTTTGCGATAGTCTTCGATGTCCATGGTATATCGTTCTTCCAATACCATGAACCAATATGGCAGAAGTCCTTTTGAACCAAAAGATCACAACGAGAGTGCTCTTGATGAGTTCTCAATTCTATATTGTGAATGTGCCAGCCCTTCCTCTTCTGCATGGGTTATCCGGAAGAAATGTTGAGCTTTGTTCGACATGTTAATCTATGCATTCACAACTCAGATATCATATGTCCTTTGAGTTGTCCCTCTTCAATGGTATTTTGGCCTTTGTCTATCTGTTGATAGTCAAGGGTATTTGTGCATTCGTGTTCATCAATGCCTTTTACTCTTGTGGTCCGTCAAGTCGTTCCATTTCAGAAGGGCTTAGTAGAAACAAACTCCAGTACGTCATCTATATCTAGGATTGGGTCAAAGTAGTTGCATTCCGCAGATCAAAATGCCAATCCAGCTTTTGTCCTGCTCTACCTTGGAGTATTACCCTATTTATGTCAAGAATATCATAGGAATTGCACACCATCTTATGAACTCTTGATGTAGTGATACTTCTCACCATCATCATTCATTTCTTGGTCCCGTGTTGTTGAAGCCGGAATGCCGACAAGTGAACTGTGAGGTGTGAAATCAATACTACTAGCAACCCTTTGCATGGTAGTTAAAGCGCGATAATTTCATTCTTAGCATGCTGGTTACGGAAACACCATCCTAACATTGATCGTGCTACCGAGTCCATTTTCCTGGTGCACTATTCGATTGATGAGATAGGATTGTGTCAATCCGTCGCTCTTTTGATCACACCATCTTGCCCTGAAAAGCAAGAATGTTGTCGAGCTTAGTAACATATCGGTGGTTCGTGATTTTCTGAATACCTTTTCGGAAGTATCATTAGGTTGTCCCCTGACCATTATGTTGAGCTCATGATCAAGTTGGTTTTCCCCTAAACCACCCTTCTCCAAGAATCTTTGTGGGATACCCCTGAGCTAGTTGGTCAAGCTAAGTAACAACTTGTAGAGTTAGCAGATAAAAGCTTGTCTAACTTGGTTCGTTCCGAAGGGATATCTGTTGTGTGTGTGTGTGTTTGTGTGTGTGTGTGTGTGTGTCTGTGTGTGTCTGTGTTGAAGCACGATGAAATCTTCATCGATTGACCTCCGTATTCAGTTGTTGGATTTATTGACTTACCCAATCCTTTTATTTGAGTATGGGTTATCGTCAAATCAAAATCATAACCAATGATTTTCGTAATGTTGTCTTACTCGTGGTTGATCCTCGAGCATGCACCATTATATCTTTTGGTCTGACCAATGCTATCACCTTGTTCACATAATTATGGAATCCCATCTATATGGAAACCTCTAAGAATTCTTGTTGAGCCCATCAGGAGCATTTTGTATCCTCCATGATTCTTGTTGAACATCAATCTAGTGTTGGAAACTTACACAGGCATTATCTTCGTGCTAACCCATGAAGCATATATTTGGATGAGAGAAGTGGCTTCCTCTAAGTTCACATGCATTTGATGCAAGTTGCCACCGTGAATTTGAGAAAGTTTGTTTTGCTTCCTTTAGAATCATCCCAAGTCAGTCATGCATGTGCAAAGTATTCTATGGTTTGATAGGCTCGCTACCTCCATTCCATATGTATTTCCTAGCACAGCAAGCCACCGATTGATTTGTTTGAGATAAAGGAGTCTGTTCTAAGGTTAATACTTTGGACTTCCGTGCAGAGACTTCGATATCATTAATGATGATTCCTAACCAGAACTCAGTAGTGTTTTTTTGTGAGACTTCTATGTGGTCATACTTGTCTTGCAAACCAGCTCATGTTTTGGAGCTTGCTTCTGTGGTTCATTACCCGAGACTCTCGCAACATCGTCTCGTCGATTCGTGTGCAAACTTCGTTTTTAGACAGGCTGAGCCTGAAATATCCTGTTACCAACCAGTTCTGAATCTCAGGAAGATATGATGGTTGGAACTTTTCCAAGATCTATGATGTAGGTCTCGACAAGGTTGATGTTCTGGCCGACACACCTAGCCGGAAGATCTATCATTGTAGTATCTTGATTGAGCTATTTGACCATCTTCTCCATGAATATGTCATGCTACTTATTCTAAAAGTTATTCCGTAGGGATCCTTGTGCTCTCATTTTCCTCGATTATACTATAACCATTCAAACAGTGGAATCACTCTCGACTTTTGAGCTTTTCTCGAGTTACTGGAATCATTCCCAGCATTTGCATTTTGTTCCCTACTTGCGCCCACCATTGTGCCATTTTACTATGGTCTGCCTTCTCAGTAATTGTTATTCAGGATCATCCTCAAAAGTGGGCTTATCCTGGGCCCTATCCTTTCTTAGTGATAAGAAGAAATCATCCATTGCGTTGTCTTCAACAAGGTAGTTCACATCATCCATTGTAGCCGAATATGCCATTCTCTCGAACTCGGTCAAACGAACGTTTGTAAATTGCCTTAGGATGGTATGAAGATTTCCAATGATATATATATCAAAAGTAATTCTTCTTGCCACATAAGGGAATAATTCTATGAGTCACCTTCTCTAAGGTGGCCCGTTATGGTATAAAGGGAAATTAACTCCCTGCTATTTTAAAACATTCACCACCTTATCTATGCGTGGAATTTTTGCCTACCCAATTGAACCTTTTTCATCTACTTCTTCCCTTTGCCACTGATGTGTGTCTTATGTCTCAAATCAAGAGATGTTCCTATGTCTCACACCATGAATTGATCTTGAGTGCTCGATCTTCGAGGAGATCGATTCCTGTAGAGTTTCTTTCTGTCGTCATCATGTTGGATGGAGATCTCAAAAGAAAAGACATCAAATATCAATATGATGCAATAATCAAGATCTTTGAGAAGGTCAGTTGGGTGAAGATTGTGATAGTTCGAGTCCCCTCTTCCTTTTACCCTATGCTTGAATCTCGGGACAAGATTCATGTTTAGTGGGGCGAGTTGTCACATCCCTAGCTTCTGGTACTGTCTAGTGTATGCATCTTGCTTGCATCATGTTTAACTTTCATGGAAATTTGAATTGGGGATCGATCCAAACCCTAGCACCAAATCAAATCAAGTAGGTTCAACTAAAATCTTTTTCATTGGACTCAAAATGCCCTCTAAAAATGTTCGTCATTTCTGGATTAAGGTGGAAGCATCTACCAAAAATGGTTCACATTTTTGCAGGACATATTTGGGCTTTGAATTAATTCAATAGGTTTTTGAATTGGAGCTTTAAAATGATATGCATAATTTTATAGCTCCAAATATTTTGAAACTTGGTGAGGGTATTTGAAATAATTTAGCAAGTGCCTCGATGAAGTTTCAGAATTTTGTAAAATGGTTTAGTGCTAAAACTAAATAAAAAACAAATGACAGAAATGGAAAATAGAAAGAAATAGAAATAGGCAGAGAGAGAACTAACCTGGGCCACTTACCTGTAGCAGCAGCCCAGCAAACAGGCCAAGACCACAGGACAATGCCAGTCATCCCCAACCTCCCGCCAGGAGGACTGGGGTGTGTGCTCGCCCCGCGCTGGCACACGCAGGGCCACGTCCTGCTTGCCGCCTTCTTCCCGACACGCCTAGATGGCGGCACGCACCTCCCTGCCTCTCTCTCTCACTCTCCCTAACGCGCCCAGATGGCGCCACACACCTCCCTGCCTCTCTCCCTCACTCTCCCTGATACAGCCACAACCCTCCCCTCACCACTCGGTTTTGCCCCCGGTCACTGCATCCTCGCAAAGCTTCTCCAAGCCGAAGGAATCAAGCCGGGACGTCTTCCATCACCGTCGCCATCGCCGTCTTCGACCTCGGCCGCCTGAGATCGCCGTAACGCCCCATCGCCGTTCATCCTTCTACGAGCCCACTGAGCACGCCCGCCGACCCGCGTGAGCTATCCTCCATTTCACCTCCTTCCTCGTGCTCGTTTTCGCACCGTAGCCATCGGCCGCAAGTGCACGTGAGCTCATTGTCCGCGACCATGGCACCGCCGCCATTTTAGCTCACGTTAGTGGCGCCCGAGTACTCGGTCATGCTCGTGGTGATGCCAGGAGGCCGTAGAGCCCCTGAACTCGCTCGCCCGCGCTCTGTAGCGCCCGACGCCATCGCCACCGTAGTAACAGTGCCACCGCGAGCTTGTTTCCGGCGAGCTCAGGCCACCCCTGCCACTCATGTTTGCTCCTAACGACGCGGACGAGCCCCATCTCCTCGCCTGTGGCCTCCGCCGTCCAAATGGTCGCCGGAGCGACATTTCCGACACCTCCGCCGCGTCGGGACATCGGCGGCGGCTAACCGCTGGTTAGTTTGACCAGCTTTGACTCTTAGTGAGTCGCTGACATGTGGGCCCTGCCCGCTTACACTTTTAGTTTAGGACTAATCTTACTATTAATTAACATGTTAAGTCAATGTGTCACTGATGTGGGGACCCCACACATCAGGTTTGACTGCAGTCAGCGTTGTTCACTTGCTGACGCAAGCATGATGTAGTGCTGATGCAATTTTTGACTTTCTAGGTTTAAAATAAATCAGGAAATTCCACAAATTAGTTTAAACTTCAAAAATTCATGGAAAAATAACCGTAACTCCAAATGAAATAATTTATATATGAAAAATGACCAGAAAAATCCAAAGAATCTTCTTATGGCATTTTAATGCACGTTGGAACAACTTATAGCTGCTAAATAGGGCAAATCAAATGTTTGGCATTTAAATAATCACATATGGAGTTCGAATTTGAACCTTTGGTTCAAACCAACTTCATTTAAACTGGTGCTAGCTACATTAGCTTAAATCACATCATATGGCCATGTCATGATCATGCATCATACTGTTGCATTGCATTGATGGTGCTCCCTGCCCGTGTTTGTCCCCCCTTAGTAGACATTGTTCCGGCGTTGAGATCGATGACACCGATGAAGAGCTATACTATCTTTAGAAGTGCCAGGCAAGCAAACCCCCCTTGAGCATCCCAATACAATCCAAATCTCTTGCTCCTGCTCCCTTTTATTGCATTAGGACAACAACGATTCAACGGTTACGTGTTGCGGTAGCTTAACACCCATTCCTTTGCATGACTTGTCTTTGCCACAGTAAATAGTTGAAACCCACTATCATGAGTAGGAGTTGTTTGAGCCATGATATGCCTACTCATTCATGCTTGTTTGTCATGCCTGCTATTGCTTAGAGTTGTGTCAGGTCTGATTCATCGGGAATGAATTGGAATGTCGTGAACATGTCCTACTATTGAGAGCTAAGTGTGTGAACACGATTTGGTAAAGGTAGCGGTGAGAGGCCATGTAGGAGTACATGGTGGGTTGACTCATTGAAACCGTCCTTAGGTACTGAGTTCTGTGTTTGTGATCCAAGACAGTTACTACCATGCATTCGGCTCCGATAACTTGGCCCCTCTCGGCTTATTAATCATCATGATCTCTCTCTAGGAGTTGCAACTAGTTTCTGGTGTTTGTACGTTGTGTTAGTAGTCTACCAAGTGGCACCCGGCCAGGTGGTCTTGGGATAGACTAGGCATAGTGGCACGGTGTACCAACTGGCACTCGGATGATAGGCTTGGGAACCCTGCTCACATCATTTGGGGCCATGATGGAAACTTCGGCCGGACTTCCTTTGCGGGTTCAGCCTCGGATAGGCGATAAACTTGGACTAGAGACTTGTGTGGTTAGTCAGGTCGTGGCCGACACCCTCGTTGGGCTTACGCTTTAAGGTTGCCGAGTACATGTCGTGTAAACGGCGATACATGGTGAGAGCGTGTGTGAAGAAGTACACCCCTGCAGGGTAATATGATCTATTCGAATAGCCGCATCCGCGGTAATGGACTACTGGGTTGCTTATGCAGTTCATAGACAAGTGAAAGTGGATACTCTAAAACGCGCAAGATAAGCATGAGTGGGCCTTCTCGTAGGGAGATTGGAGTGGATCCATAGTGGTGTATTGTTATGGTGAATATGTGGACTCGTGTGCGCCACCTCAAAGAAGTTACTTGCAGTCGTAGTAAAGGATAGCCACTGAGTCAAAGCTGGCTTGTTGCAGTTAAACTCCACCACCCCTTTGTTGATACTGATGCATATGTAGCTAGTTCTGATGTAAGTCTTGCTAGGTACATTTGTACTCACGTTTTCTTAATTTTTGTTTTGCAGAGGAGACTTCAGTCTCACTAGTAGTTCCGCGTGGACTTCGATGCTTAGCTTGTTACCTCAGCTACGATCTTGTACCCTTGGTAGGGTCTTGTAGACAGTTAAGCTTCTCAGCCTTTTTCATTTATAGTTGTCTATACTCAGACATGTTATGCTTCCCTTGCTTGTATGCTCTGTATGTTGGGTCATGTGACCCCTGTTTGTAATAAATGCTATGTGGCTCTTCTGGACTTTTATCTATATGAGTTTCTGAGTTATGTTGTGATGTCGTGTTGTACAACACATACTTGCATGTTATGTGTACGTGTAACGTGTATTGCTATGTGTGGGATCTGACACCTATTTGTTTATTCTTGGTAGCCTCTCTTATGGGGAAATGTCTCCTAGTGCTTCCACTAAGCCATGGTAGCTTGCTACTGCTGCGGAACACATTGGATAATCGTCATGTGTCCTTCTTTGCTCCTATTTCTATCCCTACGGGGAAATGTCACGCAGTGCTTACCGGAGTCCTGCTAGCTTCCTCCAGCCCAGTTTGACTCGCTGCTGACCGACACGAGCATTGCTTGGTCATGTATGCCTGTCCTTGTAAGTTTGTGCCACCTTGGGTTTACGACTAGTCATGCCGGCCCGGGTTCTCTGTCATATGGATGCTAGCGACACTATCATATACATGAGCCAAAAGGTGCAATAGGTCCTGGGCCGGGTAAGGTGGTACCCGTGGGGATACCGTGCGTGAGGCCGCAAAGTGATATGATGTGCTACATGCTAGATCGTTGTGACTTAGGATCTGGGTCCCGACAATCACGATCCAAAACAATTGTATTTGGCACACCATGCAAGCGAATAATTTGACGAAACAACAAATCAACAACATTAGCAGCATCATTGCTTTTATGACATGGTATAAAGTGTGCCATATTCAAAAATCTATCCACGACAACAAATATGCTATCCCTCCCCTTCTTTGTTCGAGGTAAACATAAAACAATGTCCATAGATATATCCTCCCATGGAACACTAGGTACAGGCAAAGGCATACATAAACCATGAGGATTGAGTCGTGACTTAGCTTTTTGACAGGTAGTGCAGCGAGCAACAAAACGCTCACATACCATCTCATATTTGGCCAAAAGAAATGTGTAGCATGTACGTCCTCCGTCTTCTTGACACAAAAGTGTCCCATTAATCCTCCTCCATGCGCCTCCTGCAACAAGAAAAGATGAACGGAGCTAGCTAGAATGCATAGCTTGATAGCATGAAACAAAAATCCATCATTAACGACGAACTTGTTCCATTTTCTCCCTTCTTTACAATTCTGCAATACATCTTTAAATTCATCATCATGCACATATTGATCCTTGATGGTCTCCAAACCAAATATATTAAACTCAAGTTGTGAAAGCATAGTATAACGACGAGACAATGCATCAGAAATAACATTTTCTTTACCCTTCTTGTGTTTAATGACATAAGGGAAAGTATCAATGAATTCAACCCATTTCGCAGGTCTACGGTTCAGTTTTGCTTGACTTTTAATGTGTTTCAAAGATGCATGATCGGAATGTATAACAAATTCTTTGGGCCATAAACAATGTTGCCATGTTTCTAAGGTCCGAACAAGAGCATATAATTCTTTATCATAAGTAGAATAGTTCAGACTAGGCCCACTCAATTTTTCAGAAAAGTATGCAATAGGTTTTCCATCTTGTAATAACACACCTCCTAATCCAATTCTACTAGCATCACATTCAAGCTCAAAAATCTTATTAAAATCAGGAAGTTGGAGTAAAGGAGCATGTGTCAACTTATCTTTCAATATCAGGAAGGCTTCTTCCTGTGCGGTACCCAAAAAAAAAGGCACATCTTCTTTGTAAGCTCATTGAGAGGTGCAGCAATGGTGCTGAAATCTCTCACAAAACGCCTATAGAAACTAGCGAGGCCAAGAAAACTCCTCACTTGTGTGACTGTTTTGGGCCACGTCCAACTCTCAATAGCTTCAATCTTGGCTTTATCAACTTCAATTCCCTGTGGAGTAATGTAAGGGTACACAAACAAGGGTGTATATTTTCCCTGACTTCTGCAGGGACAGAAGGCCTCCGCTCCGATGGCCAGGGCCTGCCGGGGTAGTGGCTGCCTCAATGCAGTCGAGCCCGTAAAGGAACAATCAGCACCAATATACAATACAAGGCCAAGCTAGATAAGCCGCTCTTCGTGAAATCGGGTAGTGCATCAAGAAGACCAAGCCAAGGACTCCAAGAGAAGTGTCTCTTGCTGGCTGGGCGAGGCCATAAAGGTTGATGCAGCAAGCAGCCACAGAGCCAAAACCGCACCAGCCGCGCCTCCGGGGTGACCGGAGGCTGAAGCGCGCACCCCCTCCGAGAAGACCCGGCAAGCCCTGCCCCCAACAGGCACATGCTAGATTGTCACCACTCCACCGCATCACAATGCGAATCACTTATAGATGCGGTGTCGGGCCCCGAGAGAGCTAAGCGGCTCTCACTAAGCACGTGGCATTATAATGTAAGAGAGATCATGCTCATTCGACACCCGTCAAAGGGCGTGTTAAAATGATAAGCAAAAGGGGATTAAGGAGTGGCATAAGCTTGACGGGGATGCGCCCTCGCATGCTGCTACCTCTTGAGCATGCGTTGGTTTTCCCTTGAAGAGGAAACGGTGATGCAGCAAAGTAGCGTATGTATTTCCCTCAGTTTTTGAGACCCAAGGTATCAATCCAGTAGGAGGCCACACGCAAGTCCCTCGTACCTACACAAATAAACAAGAACCTTGCAACCAACATGATAAAGGGGTTGTCAATCCCTTCACGGCCACTTGCAAAAGTGAGATCTGATAGACACTACTGGAATCAGCTAATTTGCCATCTGCCAGCTCTTTGCCGTCTGCTAGCTGACGGCAAAGAAGCTCTTTGCCATCAGCTACCCAAAAGCAGACGGCAAAGAAAGGGCAGACGGCAAAGAAGCTCTTTGCCGTCTGCCAGCTCTTTGCCGTCGTCCAGCGGACGGCAAAGAGTGAGGTGGCCCCCACCCCCCGCCCGTTTTTGAAAAACTTAACGGGCCACCTCTTTGCCGTCCGCTAGCAGACGGCAAAGAGGCAAAAAAGCGGACGGCAAAGGGGGGCGGACGGCAAAGAGCCTAATACCTAACGGCCCGTACCCCCCGCCCGTTACTCACTTCTTCCCTCTCCCTCGCCGTTTCTCTCCTCCCACGCCGCCGCCCGTCGCGCGCCGCCGCCGCCCCGTCGCCCCCGCCGCCCCGGCTCGCCGCCGCCCCGGGGCCCCGTCGCCCTCACCGCCCCGGCCCCCCGCCGCCCCGCGCCCCACCGCCCGGGCCCGGCCCCGGCCCCCCGCCGCCCCAGGCCCGCCCCCTGCGGCCCCCGGCCCGGCCCCCCGCCGCCCCAGGCCGCCTCCTCCACCGCCCCGCCCCCTCCTCCACCGGCCTCCTCCACCCCCCAGGTGAGCCCCCCATTTTTCAGTTTTTTTTTCAGTTTTTTTGTTTTTTTCCTTTTTAGTTTAGATTTAGTTTTAGTTGTAGTTTTAGGTTTAGTTTTAGGTTTAGGTTTAGTTGTAGGCTTAGTTTAGTTTGAGGAAAGAAGAAGAAGAAGAGAAAAAGAGGAGAGGAGGAGAAGAAGAAGAGGAAAAAGGAAAGGAAGAAGAAGAAGAGGAGGAGGAGAAGAAAAAAGAAGAAGAGGAAGAAGAAGAAGAGAAAAAGAGGAGAGGAGGAGAAGAAGAAGAGGAAAAAGGAAAGGAAGAAGAAGAAGAGGAGGAGGAGAAGAAAAAAGAAGAAGAGGAAGAAGAAGAAGAAAAAAGAGGAGAGGAGGAGAAGAAGAGGAAAAAGGAAAGGAAGAAGAAGAAGAGGAGGAGGAGGAGGAGAAGAAAAAAGAAGAAGAGGAAGAAGAAGAAGAAAAAAGAGGAGAGGAGGAGAAGAAGAAGAGGAAAAAGGAAAGGAAGAAGAAGAAGAGGAGGAGGAGAAGAAAAAAGAAGAAGAGGAAGAATAGGAAGAAGAAGAAAAGGAAAAAAGAGGAAAAAAACCCGACCCGACACGGCACCCCGACCCCGACCCGGCACCCCGACACCACACCCCGACCCCTACACACCGACCCCGACACCCCGACCCCGAGCCTGACCCGACACCCCGACCCCGACCCCGACCCCGACCCCGACACCCCGACCCCGACCCCGACACCCCGACCCCGAGCCTGACCCAACACCCCGACCCTGACACCGACACGGCACCCCGACCCCGACCCGGCACCCCGACCCGACACCCCGACCCCGAGACCCCGACCCCGACACCGACACGACACCCCGACACCGACACCCTGACACCACACCCACCCTTACGCCGACACCGACACGGCACCCCGACCCCGACCCGCACCCCGACCCGGCACCCCGACCCGACACCCTGACCCCGAGACCCCGACCCCGACACCGACACGACACCCCGACACCGACACCCTGACACCACACCAACCCTTACGCCGACACCGACACGGCACCCCGACCCCGACCCGGCACCCCGACCCGACACCCCGACCCCGAGACGGCACCCCGACCCGACACCCCGACCCGACACCCCGACCCGACACCCCGACCCGAGACCCCGACCCCGAGCCTGACCCGACACCCCGACCCCGACACGGCACCCCGACCCCAACCCGGCACCCCAACAAGACACCCCGACCCCGAGCCTGACCCGACACCCGACCCCGACATCGACACCGCACCCCGACCCCGACCCGGCACCCCAACCCGAGACCCCGACCACGATACCCCGACCCGGACCCCGACCCCGACACCCCGACCCCGAGCCTGACCCGACACCCCGACACCGACACGGCACACCGACCCCGACCCGGCACGCCGACCCGACACCCCGACCCCGAGACCCCGACCCCGACACGGCACCCCGAGGACCGACACGACACCCCGACCCCCGACACCTCCCGAAAAGGTGTTCTTTGGCCTTCCAGAAGCCGACGGGGTCATATATTTGTGAATTATTAGTTAGGTCATATATCTTTCGATTTTGTTATGAAAAACATCATATATAATTGTGTTGATCGGGTAGTTTTAAATGTGCAGTTGTTTCATCGCTGCGAGGTTTGGTGTTCGACGACCTCGCCGTGCGTTTGACGAGCTCTGCCCCTTCGTTCGTGGGTGAGCACAAATGACATGTCCTCCTCCCCCATTAATTATTTGATCTATTCCGATGAAACTTGATAGCTAGATATATATGTGTCTTGAATCATCAGTATGCGTAACCAATATGTGTCTCCTGTTCGAAAGCGTCATAGTTATAAATATGCATGCATTTGCCTATTTATAACCTTGATTCTTTCGAATTGTCCAACGCTATCCATGGACAGCCCGAGTATGTTTAGATTTGGTTCGTTTTCCCATATGCTTTGCTCCGGATCCGACGCATAAATTTCGTCAGTGCCTCCCCTGTTGTTCTCCGGGTACACATCCTCCCTGTTTATTGCAGAGACGTGTATCAGGAGAACAGCGGGGAGGTGCTGCCGAAATTTTGCGTAGGATCCGGGGCATAGCATGGGAAAATGAACCCAATCTAAACATACTCGGGTGGGATTAGGACCTATCATTACCTATTAGAGTGTAGGTTGCATGGACGTAATAAAATTGACAAAGTAGATCAACTGATGAATACATACATGCTGAATTATATATATATATATATATTTGTTGTGTGTCTAGTAGCTCTGAAAGTCAAGATGAGTGATCGTGCGTGGATGTACACCGGTCACACTGGTCAGAACAAATGGAGCACTGAATGGTTCACAAAAACCAAGGGGTTTGTGCGAGCCGCATTTGCAAATGGCCAGAGGAAAACATGGTGCCCCTGTTTACGGTGCGGCAATTGGGAAAAGAGGACAGAGGCTGAAATGGGCAAACACCTGCAGAAGAGTGGTTTTACGCCCGATTATACGGTGTGGACATTTCATGGTGAGTCTGCCCAACGTGACCGAGCTGAGGTGGATCGTCGTCGCACCGACGAGCATGGTACCGGGATGGAAAACATGGTGCAAGACTTTGATGATGCTCGGGATTCGGACGAGGAGATGGAGGAATCTGCAAAGGCCTTCAATGAAATGTTGGAGTCTTCAAAACGTCCGCTCCATGAGCACACTGAGCTTTGTCAGTTGGATGCCATCTCACAAGTAATGGCTCTGAAGGCTCAGTTCAACTTGGGCAGAGAATGCTACGATGCAATGATGACAGTATTTGGACGCTTTCTACCCAAAGGCCATGTAATGCCTGCAAACCTATACCAGTCGGACAAAATCCTCCGTGCACTGAAGATGCCCTATGATAAGATACATGCCTGTGAGAAAGGATGTGTCTTGTTTAGGCTTGACTATGCGGACTTGAACTATTGTCCCATTTGCAAGTCTTCCAGGTATGTTGTGGTAGACAACGGTATGGGTGAGAAGACACAGACCAAAATCCCCGTTAGTGTTCTTCGGTATATGCCAATCGTACCAAGACTTCAACGTCTTTTCATGGTCGAAGAGACGGCCAGACAGATGACATGGCACAAAACGGGCAAAAGAACCGAACTAGATGCAGATGGGAATCTGATGATTGTACACACATCGGATGGTGTTGCGTGGAAAAAGTTTGATGAATTACATGGTGACAAAGCGGCAGATCCGAGGCATCCTCGAGTCGGCATCAGCACGGATGGGTTCAGTGTGTTTGGTATGACGGCAGCCCAATACAGTTGTTGGCCCGTATTTGTCTTTCCACTCAATCTCCCCCCCGGACAGATTATGCAAAGAAAGAACATTTTCCTGACGTTGATAATTCCAGGGCCCAACTATCCGGGGAAAAATATGAATGTGTACATGCAACCGCTTAAGGACGAATTGCAAGAAGCCTGGGATAATGGGTTCAAGACATACGATGCCTATAGCAAACGGAACTTCATAATGCGTGTCTGGTACATGTACTCGACGCATGACTTGCCGGCGTATGCGCTATTCGTTGGCTGGTGTGTGCATGGAAGGTTCCCGTGCCCCACATGCAAGGGAGCTCTTGAGTTTCGTTGGCTTCAGGCCGGTCGCAAGTTTTCTTGCTTCGACATGCATAGAGAGTTCCTGAATCCTCGCCATAAGTTCAGGAAAGACAAGAAGAACTTCATCAGAGGTAGAGTTGTCAAAAACTCTGCACCACATGCATTGACAGGCCAACAGACCCTGGATCAGTTAAACGCTCTCGAGCCAGATCCCGAGCGTCCAGGGTACTTCAAGGGGTATAATTCTAAGCACGCCTGGACTCACAAAACATGCTTATGGGATCTGCCTTACTTCAAAGACCTCCTTTGCCCACACAACATCGACGTGATGCACACTGAGAAGAATATCGCCGAGGCACTTTTTGGTACATTGTTCGGCATAGATGGGAAGTCAAAGGATAATACTAAGGCTAGAGTCGATCTGGAGGCGCTATGTGATAGGCCGTTACAAAACATGAAAGAACCGAAAGGAAAGCAGAACTGGACGAAGCCAAAGGCATGGTTCAATCTTGGAAGGCCGGCTATGAGGGAAATTATCTTGTGGGTGAAAATGCAGTTGATGTTCCCCGATGGGTATGCAGCGAATCTACAGAGGGGAGCCAGTCTTGATAAATTGAAGATATTTGGTCTCAAGAGTCATGATTGGCACATATGGATTGAGCGGGTAATGCCGGTGATGTTGCGTGGCTTCATCCCTGAGGATGAATGGCTAGTACTGGCAGAACTCAGCTATTTCTTCCGTGTTCTTTGTGCGAAAGAACTATCGCCTGGCGTGCTAGAAGAAATGGAAGAGTTGGCGCCGGAGTTGATCTGCAAGTTAGAGAAGATCTTTCCACCGGGCTTCTTTAATCCAATGCAACATTTGATTTTGCATCTCCCGACCGAGGCAAGATTGGGGGGCCCGTGCAAAATCGTTGGTGCTACCCAACTGAGAGGATGCAGAAGACGCTTCGACAAAAATGTAAAAATAAACGTAGAATTGAAGCATCGATGGCTGAGGCATTCATCACTGAGGAGGCGGCAAACTTCGTGACAGCACACTACGAAGCCAAAAATCGTCATTTGCATAATCCGAAGCCTCGGTACAATGCTGACGACCCTAAAAAGGGTGGATCCAACCTCAGCCTATTCAAAGGGAATCTCGCACCAGCCAGTGTTTCAAATCCAGTATCTTTGGATAACGAACAATGGCGGACCATTTCGTTGTATATCTTCAACAACCTGATAGAAGTGCGGCCGTACATCGAGTAAGTTCTCGGTACATAGTTTCGCAACTTCTATTTCCTTTGAACTGCTCTTATTCCTGGATATTTCATACAGTCGATACGTCGCCTTATTCTCATATGGAGCGGTGATCCAAAAGGATTCTGTCGAAGAGTATGAGCTTCTCGCAAAGCAAGGAGGCGGCTATCCCGGTTTCATCTCTTGGTTCAAACAAACGGTAATTTCTATTAGACTTGTAGGCTAATTTGTAGGCGGCTATCCCGGTTTCATTCGCTAATTTGTGCGTAATGCAACAATCCTTTCATATTAAACTTGTAGGCTAATTCAGAGTCTATGGACGCCGAATTGAGACAAGTCGCTAATGGTTTTGACTATAAGGTCCGTTCATTTGACAAATACGACATCAACGGGTATCGCTTTCGTACCTATGGCAAAGAGCTATCTATGGCCGACCGAAAGTCTACAAATTGTTGTGTATCTGCTATCGGCGAAGGAGGTACCGAGTATTATGGGAGAGTTGAAGCAATTTATGAACTTCTATTCTATGGTGAAAACCCACCGAATGTCGTAGTCTTCAAATGTTATTGGTTTCAGCCGAAGGAGACTAGAAGGACTCATGAACATATAGGGCTAGTTGAAATCAACCAAAGCACCCATTTAGATGTTCCTGATGTCTATATTACGGCTCAACAGGCGACCCAAGTATTCTATCTACCGTGGGCCTGCCAAACTAATCCAAATCTGAAAGGTTGGGATGTCGTTTATGAAGTGTCGCCACGTGCTAGACTATCTCCCCCAAAGGAAGAGGATTATGAACCTCACATTAACCCAGACACATATGAAGGAGAATTCTTCCAAGAGACACGTCTTTCCAAAAAGCGTTTCAAGAACCGCTATACTTCACCCCAAAACATTGAAGTAGACAGCGACAGTGAATCCGACATCACCCCAGAGGAGGAACAAGAAGAGCCGGAACAAGAAGAGCCGGAACAAGAAGAGCCGGAACAAGAAGAGGTTACTACTGCGGATGACCTGTCATTGCTTCACCGATTACGTCAAGGTGGCCTTGCACATGTTGATGCCACTGAACCCTATGAGCCCGTCATTGATTATAGTGATGATGATGATTATGCATTTATTGATGATACTGATCGAGATTATTAGTAGTGTCAGGTATTAAAATTTTTAATGTTGTACTTGATGATGATACACTTAAGTGATACACATATTATTATTCATGTCGGTCTTTTTTTATGTTGTACTAATTTCGTTTACTGTTTGTCATGGCAGGTGTTGAAAGATGGTGGGCGCTGGTCGGGAGCGCGCCAAGGCCCCTTCTTCGTCGGCGCGCGGTCTGAGGTCTTCGATTCCAGACGTACCTCTCCGCCGAGCGTTGCTGGACAGTATGTCCACACCGCCGGGCCCTTCTTCGTCGACCGCGGTGCCCAGCAGGGGACGAGGTAGGAAGAGAGGAGGTGGGGCACGTGGTCGCGGGAGAGGAGGTAGGGTGACTGCTAGGGCACCTTCCTCGCCGCCACCCCCAGCTGTTTCACCCGAGCACGTGACTGCTAGGGTGGACTCGTCCGAGGAGGAGGCTACACGGACTCCGGTCCACGAGCCTCCGGTCCACGGGTCTTGGGCCCACGAGCCTCGGGTCGACTGGCCTTCGGCCCACGAGAGTTCGGCCCACGAGACCCCGGAGGAGCACACGTCCGGATGGGGTACCTGGCCGGATCAGCCCGAGGAGCCGAGTGGCCATGCTGGTGATGGCGGGGAGCCGACTGATCTTGAGGAGGAGGGTGGCACCGTGTACCAGCGTGGTGCTACACGGCTCCCGTCCGTGCCGGCGACCCGCGAGCAGAGGTGGTTGATCTTCCCTGATGGGGAGAGGTACGTAAGTGCATTTAATATTTTTGTACCTTCTGCATTCACGTTTCTTCAAATAACTAATGCGTTGGCCTTGTCATGCTGCAGGGGTTGGGACCACCATCATAGTGTCCGCCGGCCCAACTCCGTCCTTGGAGTTCTTTGCCGGCAAAACTTCCCGGGGTTTGTCACGTTGCCTGGTGAGGGTCGGCTTCCAGAGCTTGGGTTGAGCTGGGAGCACTACGTGGCTGCCCCGGCCCCGCCGGATGTCATTATCGACGGTGTCGTGTGCGACACGAGGGCAGACATGGTGATCAGGACGTTCTGGGTAATTTCTCCTTTACACATTTCAAAATTTCAACTAGCTAGTTATTAATTGTACTAATCAATATTGTCTCATTTGATTGCAGACATTCTACAGGTGTGAGGAGGGATACGAGGAGGACTGCGCAAATGTTATCCAGAACGTCTGCAAGCGCCTACTCCAGAACTTACGGCACGAGGCTCGGGTGCAGGCTGTTCGAGACTACTACGCCTTGCGTGGTATCAAGAAGACCAAGCCGGCGTGCCGCGATAAGTTCCTGAGTAAGGAGCAGTACATGAAGGTAATTCTTAAGGCCTTCTACTTAAGTTCCTTCATTTAGTAATTCTTAGCCGTAGCGCTCAAGTTTCTATTTGCTAACTTAGGCGCCTCCGAGATGGTGTGCGGATCGGATGGATTGTTGGGAGGTGTTGGTCGATGAGTGGTGCTCACAAGAATGGCTAGCCCTCCACAACCAGGCCAAGGACAAACGTGCCCAAATGGAAGGTGTGCCACACCATCAAGGCAGCTCCAACTTATATCAGTTCGGGCGCAACTGGGTATGTGGTTTGCTTCATGATTCATGCAATTCATTCATCATGCTAGCTTGAGCCCTTTAATTACTAATTTTCATTGTTTCTCTCTTTCAGGCACGCCACAATAAGGCGGATAAGGTGCCAGAGGTGTACGACCTGTATGCCATGGCCCACACTGGCTCTTACAAGAAAGTCAAGGCTTTCTCTCAGTCTGACCTCGATGATGCAAACAACTTCACCAACATCTCCTCCCACAACAAGCTCGTGAGATATAGAGATGAGGGGAAGGCGAGGAAAGGGGAGGACTTTAACCCGAGCCAGGGTCCCATTGATCCAGAGCTGGTGATGATATCTGGTGGCGGGAGGTCCCATGGCTCCATAGCCATTGGAGATGGACTTATCCGTTGTCCTAGCACTCTCCCGGAGATCAAGGCGCGCCAGTCGAGCTCCGCTCCTGAGATAAGGCCTCGTGAACGGCCAGTGCAACTCGCCATCAAGGTTAGTGATACGTACTCAGTTATCTTTCTCCATTACATTGTGTGCGCTTCCATCAATGATTACAAATGGTCATGTGAGTGGTGTTGCAGGCTGCTATACAGACTGAGAGAGATAGAACGGAGAAACTTCTGGCGGAGGCGGCGGAGAGGCAGCGGGAGATGGAGGAGAGGACGAGAAAGATGATGGAGGAGGAGAGGGCACGGAATGACATGCAGGCAAGGGCCATGTACGAGCTCCTTGTGGTAAGTTTCTTCTGCAGATTACTTGCTAGTCTTAACATTTGAGTCTCATTACTAACTAGTATGACTCTGTTCTGAAAACCAAATGTGCAGTCTGTGTGCGAGAAGTCCGGTCAGCCCGCTCCGCCGATGCCAGTGATTGCTCCTGGGAGCACGGTGAGTTTAGTTTGAATGGACATTACTTGGTAGTCTTAACATTTGAGTGTCGTAATGCTAACGAGACATTGGAAATGATCTTTGGTGCAGCTTAACTCCAGAAACGCATCGCACGATCCTTCTCCAGGTAGCGGCACTAGCCACCCCGCTCCTACACCTCCCTGATCACGGTAAGTTTCTCTAGTGTTTTGCTTAACAAATGCATAAAGACCTAGACTTAGCTTTATTTCCTCCAATATGCTTACCATAATGACCTAGAGTTAGCTTATTTTCCTCCAAAATGACCCATTTTACCTAGGTTAGCTTAAAAATGATGCAGTTCATCCAAGTTAGCTCAAAAATGACCCATTTTACCTACATTAGCTCCTAAATGATCCATTTTACCTACGTTAGCTTTAAAATGGCCCATTTCACCTAGGTTAACTCCAAAATGACCCATCTTACCTAGGTTATCTCATAAACGATCCATTTCAACTAATTTAGCTCATAAACGATCCATTTGACCTAAGTGAGCTAAAAAACGATCCATTTCACCTAAATTAGCTCTTAAATGATCCATTTCACCTAAGTTAGCTCAAAAAGATCCATTTCAACTAAATTAGCTCTAAAATGACCCATTTTACGTAGATGAGCTCCTAAATGATCCATTTTATCTACGTTAGCTTTAAAATGACCCATTTCACCTAGGTTAGCTCCAAAATGACCCATTTCACCTAGGTTAGCTCCAAAATGACCCATTTCACCTTACTTAGCTCAAAAACGATGCCCTTCACCTTAGTTAGCTCATAAACGACCCATTTCAACTAAGTTAGCTCATAAATGATCCATTTCAACTAAGTTAGCTCATAAACAACCCATTTCAACTTAGTTAGCTCATATATGATCCATTTCACCTAAGTTAGCTCATAAATGACATATACTTCTTGTTCTAGTCTTCTTCTTGTTCTAGTCTTCTTCTTGTTCTAGTCACCTATTTCTAACTTTCTTATTTACCATTTTCCAGATTTCATTCACTTGATGGAAGCTAGCTTGCTATGATGGAGTGCTTGCTTTTCCTTTGATGAAACTTTGCATTGTATCTAGCTTGCTATCTTCATGACACTTTGCATTGTAATATATATATGGATGGAACAATGCGTATGGATGGAAATTCCTTATGTATGAACAATGTGTATGGATGAAACTGATGTGATATGTGATATGAAACTTATGTGCTAGATATGTGCTGGATATGAAACTTATATATGTGATATGTGCTGCAAATGGATTTAATAAAAAAGAGAAAAAATAGACAATATGCAGGCTCTTTGCCGTCTGCCACCAACGGTAAAGAGCTCTTTGCCGTCTGCCGCGGACGGCAAAGAAGCCACGTGGCAGCCAACTGTGCTTCCTGGGAGCTGACCCATTTGGTCAGTTTGCCTACAGTGGCAGATGGCAAAGACTTTGCCGTCCGTGGCAGACGGCAAAGAACCTGCACTTTGCCATCAGTGGCAGACGGCAAAGAACCTGCCATCTAGTGACGTGTAGATGACATCATAAGGCGGACGGCAAAGACCAAAGGCTCTTTGCCGTCTGCAGCGGACGGCAAAGGTCTGCCGTTAGCCACTTAACGGACTGACAGCGCAATTATTGCGGTCCGCCCTCTTTGCCGTCCGCCGCAGACGGCAAAGAGCCTTTGCCGTCCGCCGCCAGGAAGCAGACGGCAAAGCAGCTGTTTACCGTAGCCTTCTTTGCCGGAGCCTTTTGCCGTCCGCCTTTCGAGCCTTTGCCGTCCGCCATGGCAGACGGCAAAGTAGCTGTTTCCTGTAGTGAGAGATGATAAGATAATATTTTTGGTATTTTTATGATAAAGATTGAAAGTAAATATTGCAAAGTAAAAATAGATTGGAAACTTATATGATGGAAAATAGACCCGGGGGCCATAGGTTTCACTAGTGGTTTCTCTCAAGATAGCATAAGTATTACGATGGGTGAATAAATTACTGTCGAGCAATTGATAGAATAGTGCATAGTTATGAGAATATCTAGGCATTATCATGTATATAGGCATCACGTCCGCAACAAGTAGACTGACTCCTGCCTGCATCTACTACTATTACTCCACACATCGACCGCTATCCAGCATGCATCTAGAGTATTAAGTTCATAATAACAGAGTAACGCATTAGGCAAGGTGACATGATGTAGAGGGATAAACTCAAGCAATATGATATAAACCCCATCTTTTTATCCTCGATGGCAACAATACAATACGTGTCGTTTCCCCTTCTATCACTGGGATCGAGCAACGCAAGATTGAACCCAAAGCTAAGCACTTCTCCCATTGCAAGAAAGATCAATCCACTACAAAAAAATACACTTACGTGATGATACGTGTTTGTCACAGTAGGTCGCGTTTTCTGTCATGCATGTACATCCATGACAAATTTATGAAAGAATCAAGATAGTCATACATGTGCTGTCGTAGAAGTGTTCCATCACATTGCCAAAATTAGCATCACAGAAGTGTCCACTTTCGTCAAGGGTGACCGACACGTGGCATCCACCGTAACGGAACGCCGTTAAGCTATCGGGTCGGATTTTGAATCTGATAACCCGTTAACAGCCACGACCAATGCCGATTTTCCATGTGTAAAATTCTCATTGGCTGACGGATCCACGCGTCAGCTCCGCGTTGGCACAGGTGTCACTCATCCAACGGTCGAAATAGGCCTATGATATGTTGACACGTGGACCGGCCCAAAGTGGCCCCCAAAGTTTAAATGGGCCGGCCCAACCGAAGGCCCATAAGATTTAGCGGACCATAATGGGCCGGCCCAGCTAAAGGCCCACAAAATTTAGCGGAGCATAATGGGCCGGCCCAGCTAATGGCCCACACGATTTTGCAGACCATAATGGGCCGGCCCAGCTAAAGGCCCACAAGATTTTGCGGACCACAATGGGCCGGCCCAGCTAAAGGCCCACAAGATTCTGCAGACAATAATGGGCCAGCCCATCTAAAGGCCCACCATTCTCTGTCAAATCGGCCCGTCAACGGCCTGTCCTAAACTTGTCATCAACGCGGCCCATGGTCATTTCTGGCCCGTTAACAGTCCGCGAAGTAATTGGGCCGAATTACGGCCCGGTGTATTTCCGGCCTGTTAAAGGTCCGACTTCATTTGGGCCCATTTAAAGGCCATCAAAACTTTCGGCCCATAAACGACCGTGAAGGACTTGGGTCATATTCGGCCATGTCTGACATTCGGCCTGTTAGAGGCCCACTATAGCTTTGGGCCACTTTCGGCCTGTTGTCATTTTCGGCCTGTTAATGCCGGACGTAAACCATGGGCCATATGTGGCCCAACGTCATATCGGGCCCATTAACGGCCCATATAAAAATGACGATAATCTAGCCCGACCGAAGTTCCAGCCTGTTAAAGTCCCGTGTATTAGGTCGGCGCATTTACGGTCCGTCCGAATTTCGGCCTGTCAAAGATCCCCATCGTAAATGGGCCACCATTTCGGCCTGGTAAGTCCAGTGGGTTATTTGGCACAATCAGGGCCCAATCTTACTTTCGGTCTATTAAAGGCCCATGTTTTTTATGGGCTCGAGATATTTACACCTGTAAACGGCCTATTTTTACTGAGGGCCCAAATTATGTTTAGGCCTGTTAAAGGCCCACTATGGGCACATGCCTACCAGAAAAATATGAAAGCATATGTTCATTTAGGCCCAGATATATTTAGTGGGCTACATGCCAATTTCGGCCCATAATCGTTTTTAGCCCAATTGAAATGGGCCCGACGAATGTTGGCATGTTGGGCTCCTATGATGCTTTCGGCCGAATACATTACTAAGATAAACCTACACTATACAAAAACAGCGTCGTAATTACTGCAGCCTGAGGCAGCATCATAAATGTTGTATCACAACAAAATAAATTCCAACCATACAACAAAAGGCCTGTTGGCAGAAAGTTTACAGTCCTTCCATATAAAAGCTCCATCAGTTGTATAGAAGCACGGATCATTTGACCTGAGTGCTAATGTTTCAGGCTGTAAAATCTGATGGAGCAGCACGATCTCCACCTTTTTTCCGCCATTGCTCTTGAACAACGAAGCGAATGTCTGATAGTCTGGTTTCAAAACCATTCATATCTTGACGACATTTCTCAACCACTATTCTTGTTTCCGAAACACCGTCCATTAGGGATTGGACTTGTGTCTGGAGCACAGAAATATCACTCTGTCTAGCAGGAAGATTTTGTTCAGTAGGCGATTTGGACAAGGTTACCTTGACAACCAACCCAGAATTATGCAGGAAGATGCTTTTTGCACTCTTAGTGGAGAGATACTGACGCACTGCAGCAAGAGGTGACATTGTGCCTGTAGTAGCCTCGTCACCTTCAGGTGGTTGTGGTTGTTCAATCATTTGTTCCATAGCTTCCTGAAAGTTTGAACTTGTAGATTAGTGTACCAGATAAGTTACTAATGAGACAAAAACAAACAAAGTAGGTTAAACATTTATACATAACTTATTTTGGTGAACTATTGTAATACATTAGCATGTATTGTAGTGCCAACTACATAATAAAATCACTTTCGGAACATATGTCCATGTAGCATGCCTACTGTATTGTCTATTTCCTCACATTCGTTGACATCTAAGGATAAAGAGACATGGTTTAAAGTAGGATGAACATAGTATGACATCATTCATATCATGGGCAAAAAGATATAAAACAAACAGGCTATTTTATCATTGTGTGCGCACGTGAACATAACAACTAGATTACAGATCAAGACCAAAAGAATATCCTTCATCTCTTTTAAACCATGTAAGGTGAAATGATACGTTAAGACAACTGTGAATAAAAGTGAACAGAATAACTGACATTGGCTGCAAACCAAGTAGTTAAATGAACACATCACAGTACCAATCAGTTCAAGGCAGGAGGAGTACCTACTGGTACGTCAAGATCCGATTGGTCATGAACATCGTAAGGTGCTGCTCTTCGCGAATCCCAGCATACCCCAGGTTGGGATGGGTAGGCCCACCACTTCACTTTTGCACTTTCACTACTTACAACAGCGGCTTGAACTGGTGTGCTCATACCCTTCATCTTGCTGGTGTGGCAATCCTTGAAGATTTGCACTGCATTCGGTTAGGTTCTTTTTGGTCCACACGGGCTTTCCTCTGTATTTGGAACAAGTTAATATAGATACGATAATATGGCACAAAAAGAAGAAGGAAGTAGCAGCTATTTACAAGAGCCTCACAGTGTGCAATATAGCTACGAGATCCTGTTATCTGTTGGAATTTCACTTTAGAATGGTTGGTTTTGTTCTTCAAACAGTTAGCCTAGAAGAAGATACACTTGTAAGGCACATACATAAATACAAGTTCAATATGTGGTCTGATCAAATACATATAGCCTACCTGATACTTTGGATCAGACCAGTGTTTAACGAGGGCTGTCCAATCTTCATCTGTAATATATGCCACTTGAGATGTTTGGGCGATTTCATTGTTAGCCTTGCCTTCAAAGTGAGATTTTCTAAGGTGGTACCGATACTATCGCAGATCAGACTGAAAAACATGAGTGCATGCTTGTTTAGTTGCATCATCTTTCGGATCCAACTTGAACCTCATCTGTTGAAAAAAGAATGTGAGTCTTATTAGGAGGAAGCTAGAAAGTATGGGACACAACAAGACAATATTACTAATTGCGATGAATAACATTACTTATGGATAAATGGTCAAGGAAGGTGTTAAACTGGGTATTGTCTTTCTCATTCCTGTACTGGTCCACGTTGGGAGGATACGTGCATGACACCTAACGGCCACGGCTGCCTCTGATACTAACTTGGCTGACTCTTTAGCATCACGTGGCCTTTTTAAACCTGCCTCAAAATGGATCTCCATTCTTCCTCCTTTAGATTTTATTAATCTGTCAAGCATTATCCCTGATGTCTGTTTCCATTTGCGCCGTGGTGCTAGTTCAACAACGAATATGGAAAGTGTTAGTGTACATCAAACTGTGAGAGTACATATAAAGGAGGATGCAACTGCAACTTGACTCGGTCAGGTACCGTCTTGGTGTTGATGCTCATGAGGTTCATCTGATCTTGCCAAGTCCTATTGTGTCAGCAGTGCTTCGGAAGTAGTCTTAGTTGTGAAGGTAGCTTGGGAACTGGCCAGTTCCGGAGCAAACGAACGAGTAACTGGTTGAGATGCTGGTACAGTTGAAGCAGATGTTGCAGCTGGTGGAGCAGGTGATACTGTGTTTGTAGATTTAGCCGGTGGACTTGGACCTTCTACTGCACTATAAGTACCAGCAGAATCTCGACGGCAGAACCTTTTCCGTTTCACCCGACGAGTAACAACACTCCCTACTATATTATTTTCCTTGCTCTTTTTTGACTTTGCCATGTCAAGCTGTACCCACAACACAAAACAATAAAATCACTCTTCAGAACTCATTGATGCATGATACAGACAAGCAATACTTCGATGTAAGACAACCGTATGAGGATGGAATATGTAAGAAAAACATGACGGCATGACATATTCACAACTACAATGTGCAAACTAAGCAGAAGGATTTTCAAGAAAATAGAAGTAATGCAAGCTAGACACCATATGAAAGATGCAACCAATATTACTCTGCCAAGTTAAAAGTGTCTTGTCATAAGTGGTAGTTCGAAAAATTAGAAGTAGTACAACATAGAAATCAATGCAAGATGCAACCACTATCAAACTGCCATGTTAAAAGCGTCCAATCATGAGTGACTGATGCGGGATACACAACAACAGTACTTCGATGTAAGAACATGGTATGATAGATAGATGTAGTGTATTCTAGACACAGAAAGCCATGTCATATGCACATGTATAACATATGAACTCAGCACGTGCAACTTAATCAAAATAGAAGAAATATAGGCTAGACAACATATGCAACATGAAACCAATTATCACACTGTCAACTTAGAGCAAGCACCTGCGATGGTGGAGTATGGGAGATGAACTCATCATGTAGACTTGGGACTTCAACTTCATTAGCAGTAGAAGTGGCAAATCTAGAGAGTCTCTGTTTGCGTCGGTCTGGAGGACCACCAACATCCCCTAATAACTTACTCTTTTCCTTCCTATTTTCTGATATTGCCTTATGAAGTCAAAATCACAAGAAGATGAATAAAATTAGCTCTGCATAACTGGTTGATGCATGATACAGACGAACACTACTTTGATCTAAGGCAAGCGCATGATAGGAGGATGGAATATATAGAAAAAGAGACAGCGTTTCATATTCACACGTACGATAGGAGGATGGAATATGTATGAAAAAACAGTAAGCGGAAGGCATTTCAACAAAATTAGAAGAAATGAAAGCTAGGCACCATATGAACATGCAACCAATATCACTCTATCAGGTAAAAAGTGTCTCGTCGTAAGTGCCATTTTAAGAAATTAGAAGCAGTACAAGCTAGAAGACAATGCAAGATGCAACCTACATCACAGTCCCAAGTTAAATGTGTCTTATGGGTAAGTGATCGTTGCAGGTATAAGTTGTAAGCTACGCAGATGCAATTCAACATAATCAGAAGCAATACAATCTAGACATCATACGGAAAACGCAACCACGTATAACAGTTCCAAGTAAGAGCGAGCACCTGTGATGGTGGAGTAGGGGAGATGTGCTCATCATGTACACGTCTGTTCTAGAAACAGGAACACGTGTCATATTCACAGGCATTATGTGTAAAGTAAGCAGATGCAATTCAAGTTAGAAGCAATAGAAGCTAGACATCATACGCAACATGCAACCACATATAATAGTGTCAAGTTAGAGCAAGCACCTGTGATGGTGGAATAGGGGAGATGTGCTCATCATCTACACAGCTACGTTGACTGTCCAACCTTGTGTTGTCTTGCGAATCTTGTTGGGAGGATGGCAGAGTAGAATCTGTAGAGACCCCCTGTTTGAGTTGCTCTGAAGGACCACCATCATCCACTGCTGGACTAATTTCCTTCAGCTGTAATGATTTTGCATTGTGAAGTCAAACCGATAAGAAAAACGAATAAAATTCGCTCTTCAGAACTCATTCATGCATGATACTGACGAACACTACTCGGATGAAAGGCAAACACATGATGCGAGGATGGAATATGTATGAAAAACAGGATGTTGTGACATATTCATAGCTATGATCTGGTAACTAAGCAGAAGGCATTTCAACAAATTAGAAGCACTGCAAGCTAGACACCATATGAAAGATGCAACCAATATCACTCTGCCAAGTTCAAACTGTATGGCATTTCAACAAATTAGAAGCAATACATGCTAGAAATCATATGAAAGACATTGGAGCGACTTCTGTCTTTTGTTTTCTGCATTCATCAACACTGCGTCAGAGTCTGAAATACCCATGCATAAAAAACAATAGTGTGAGTATGGGTGAAGTGTGTGCACAATTAGTATAGTGTAAAGGTAGCAGATAGCAGGTCGGTGAGAAATAAATGATGGGAGACATATGATAGCTCTACAACATGCATGGCACACTAAATTCCTACAGGATTCTATGAAAATAACAGCCGACTGAAAGCAAATAGGTCAGTCCATT
Organism: Triticum aestivum; assembly: GCF_018294505.1. Classification (NCBI taxonomy): domain Eukaryota; kingdom Viridiplantae; phylum Streptophyta; class Magnoliopsida; order Poales; family Poaceae; genus Triticum; species Triticum aestivum. The sequence continues at coordinate 186,855,678 of NC_057805.1, read as the reverse complement.
TTTTCTGCACCGTCCGATGTACAAAGAACGGGCAGATCGCCTTCATCTACCTCCAGCCAGTCAGTGTTGACGATCTTCCTCGAAACGCCAGCGACCACCGGCCCAATATTCCTCCCCTGCCTGCGCCCTCCCCTCGACCTCACCGCACCGCCGTGCTTGGCACCGCCCCCCGGCCATCCATTCAAGCACCGCCGACCTCCAGATCGGGCGCAAGCAGCTCCTGCGCCCCACACCCCTATGATAGAAACCGATGCGCCGCTTCCCCGGGGAACAGGCGGACTAGGTGCTCCGCGCGCCTAAGCGGGTGCTGCTTCTTTCAATTGCGGTTCGACTGACCCTGAATTGAAATCCAGGCGGGCTACTGACCTCTAGCAAAGGTGAAATAGTAAAAGGGAGGAAACCTTGTGCATTTATTATCACGAAGAAGATGTAGTAAGAAGCGCTCAACTAGTTTCTTTCGTGGGATGAATACGGTGTGAGCGGAGACGTAAGATTTGCACGAATAAGGGAAGAGGAGTACCTCTTTCTGCTGGCAGTGCTGTGTCCTCCTTCTGTTTTTCCGATGATCTTCTAGCTGTTCGCCGGAAACCAGAAGTTGTGGAGGATAGTGCAGCCTTGGACGAACCCATGGCCAAGTTGTTGAGTGTGGTGCGGTGGCCATCTGCCGGCGGCGGGGAAGCAGATCCGAGGGGGCGAACGACGATGTAGCGGGAACAGCTCTGGTGCAGTGGACGGTTGCGACAGTGGAGCCGCAGTAGTGAGGCGCAGGACGGCGTGGTCGGAGTGGTTCTGGTACGGCACACGTCGGCGTCGGCGTCGTGGAGGCAGCTCTGCCTCGGCTTCAGCTGCTAAGTCCTTGAGGGCGTTGCGGTTTTGGTTGCGTTGGACGACGACGTCGGGGTACCGGCTTCGGCGTGATGGAGGAGGGCGGCGGTGGATTGGCCGCTATGGGGTGGAGGACGGAGGAGGCTGAGGTTTCGCGGCTGTTGGAGAGGGCATTTTCGCGCCCATGGAGTATGAATGGGGAAACGGAGGGAGGCGGGGAACTAAGGGGGAACAATGTTTCGGTTTGAGACGCGCTTGTTTGACATTTGGGGAAAGTTACAAACTTTGCCCCCATCTAAAATTTCAGACATATTGCAGGTTGGGGGTAGGACAGCATGTCAGGTGTCCCAAATGTGGGCGGGATAGATTTAGGCCGAGCGCATGGGTAGGCGCCCACGGCGTATGAATGCTTCTCGGAGGCAGTTGAGACTGGCGTCTTGGTGAAGTTACAAACCTACCCCGGTTTAGACCTTTGGACATCGGGCCAACAGGCTACACGGGCCGGAGTCAGGACAGTAATTGCCTACCACCAAAACATTAGTCTCGTGCAGTTTCGGGTGACCAGAGGCCTATTTGGCGCTTCGTTCAATATTTGGGAGCAGAAGCATTAACGTTTTCGGTTCTCTTGAATTGAACTTTCAGGATTTGTCAAACTTCACAAATCTTTACTCTTGAAAATCCTAAAGCTACGATTATTTTGGTATGGAGGGGGTACATTTGAATATACATTGTACACGAGTATATATTAAAAAATATGCAACTTACCTCAGTTCATGCATGGTTCCAGATATAATCTCCTTGGTTGCAAAAAAAAAAAGTTAGATATGCGTATGAATATATATAGCATGTTCAAACTGACAACAAAGATTGATGCCCCCTTTTACATCTGATTTACAAATACCATTATCTCGGGTTCAAATAGATGAATGAACTTCCTATGAATTTGAATCTTCGAAACCCCCTTTATGTTGAATTCGACATGTATTCTATTTCGTAGCTAGCAGTTTGGAATGTATCCATGCAAGTGACAAATGTATAAAGTGCTTCACACTAACAACATGGAGTGCACTAATTAATGTTTATATATGAATTGCAAAAGCATCCATTGCCTGTATTTCAAACCGCTCTCACTCTATGGATCGATAATATGAAATAAACACATGCACATGCTAGAATTCAATAGAGTATGGGTGTACGATAGACCGATTTTCGTCCATACGCAATTTGCAAAATTCATGATCTCATCCAAAAATAATAATGCCATTTATATTTTCATTTAATGCGTAGAACCGCCTTTTACACGTAGATGCACTATGCCTCGCCCCGTTTTCACAAACGCGTTATATATCTCTCTATCTAACGCATAAGTGCACACACTTTAGATGCATCGGCATTTCTCTTTCACACATGCTCACAATCTCTCTCAGGGTGTCGGGGTGTCTCACGCACATGCTCTCTCTGTTTCTCTCTCTCTCTCTCTCTCTCTCTCTCTCTCTTTCTGACTACTACGTACGACTCTTTTCACTAATCTCAGTTGGAAAACACTATTTCTCTCACATGCATATATACACATGCACGGTCTCTACTAGCCCTCTATACGCACATATATGTGCCTACGTGTCTCCCGCACGCACATTATCTTCAGGCCTCTCTCGCACACATTGCCCCCTCGACACACTTCTCTCTTAGTAGTCGGCAGATATGATTTCATCATATCATTCCTTTGCAGTTGAAGAAAGAGCCTACTCCTGGTACTGTATATTAGTGACAGGGGTGTGTACAAAGTACACGTGAATACCAGGCATTGTGCGTGTGTGTATACTATCGACGAACTAGCCCCCAAGCTTGTATAACATACTAAGGGGCTAGGGTCACAAATCATATATAGTCGGCTTGTCACCAGTGGGGATAGAGTCCTCCGCGACTCTGGTAGCTTCGTGTTGTACGCCGAGTCCTCCACATGGGTGTTCGTATAACATGTCTCGGTCCAACCTATATGTGGCGCGGGATGGAACCGACCCATGAGTGTTCATGTTGACCCACCACAACTAGAAATGGTGTGCCCACCACACCACACATGCAATCGGCCACTAAGAAAATAAGCATATACAATAGTACAACGGTATCTAGCTCACGATACGTCTCCATATTTTGTTGATGACACTGATGGACTTTGCATTTGATGCGTGCTCCGTATTTTGTTGACGAAACTTACGGTCATTGTATTTGAAGCGAAAGCACGATATGGTCACTGGACTTCAGAATAAGCTCCTCACGGTCACCACATACATTTTGTCGTGCTAACCAACATGTGGTTGGATGGTTAGAGGACAGTGGTTTCTCGAGCCCACCAAGGTTAAAGTCCCGGTGCTCGCATTTATCTTGTGTTAATTTCATTATTTTCTGGCGATGTACGTTCAGTGGGAGGAGACGTTCCATTCGACTACGAGGCACCTATGGTGCCTTCGTAAAATCTCAAGATCATATATGCTGGCCCACTCTCTCGAAGGTGCTCATAGGGGTAGGGTTCGCGTGTGTGCGCTTATAGCGGTGAGTGCTTGCGCGTATATATGAGCCCTTGCGTCTGTACCGTGTTAAACAAATACATATCATGATTATACGGTCACTGGCTCACCCGTACAACTCCGTATTTTGTTGATGACACAATCAATTGACCAGTCAAACGTTCCACACGGCGCAACTAGTGTTGCACCATCAAGGCGCATAACCGGGGGCCCACCTGTCAGCCCGTATATGAAAGAAAGAAATGGTAGTTTGAAACTATATTGTGTTAATAAAATAGGAGTACATTTTAGGGTGATCATACGGTCACTGGCTCACCATACAGCTCCGTAATTTGTTGATAACACAATCAATTGACCAGTCAAACGGTCCACATTCAGCAGCGCACATTACCATAGGGCCCACCCGTCAGCGTGTATATGAAGGACAGAAATGGTAATAAATTAGTGGTCGGTGGGTATTCGAAGTCGTGAGACCTCTAGTTGGCAGTCACCGGCGGTTGGGGGACGTTCAATGGGCGGTGGGGTGGGGATCCCCGGAGAAAAAGCTCGGCGGGGGGGGGGGGGGCTAGAGGGATGGCCGGTGCGGCGGCGGACCGGCGGTGGGGAGTGGTTTCGGAAGGGCGGGCCGGCCGTGGGCGGCGGGGGCGGGCGGTCGGCCGGTGGTGGCTGGCGGCTCAGGGGGGGTGGAGTTTGATGATAAACTGGAGGCCCTTGTTTTCGTATCCAACGGCTGGAAAATCTAACGACCAGAGATGAAAAAGTCAGTCGACTGACGTGTAGCCTCACCCCCGCACGTACACATGCACGCATGCAAGACACGCACGCATGTAGGCGTGCAACACTGACACGTAAACACGCACACATGCTGGCGTGCAACACTGACACGTACACATGCACTCACAAACACACGCACGTACACGCCCATGCATGCAACACTGAAACGTACCCTTGCACGCACGCAACACTCGCACCCCTGCATGCACACAGCACACGATGCAAGACACACGCTCAACCTATACGTGAATGCACCCTTTGTTAAGGACATGGATTGTAACGGGTATTAATCAATCTTATCTGTGATAAGAAGAACGTTGATGTCTGTAGCGGTCTTTATGAATCACAACGTATCGAACAGGCTGTCAAGATAGTAGGCTTATCTACATGAAAAAGATGACGTCACACTCAATGAACAATCATCGGTTTATGAAATGCCCGCTTCTGACCGCCCTGGCCCACCAAAGGTTCCTCTACTGTGCGCTGCTTGCGTTGGGTCACTGACATGCAGGCCATGCACCCAAAGATCCCACACGTCAGTGGAAGAACGCGCGTGGTGTCCTAGGTCAGAGTCGAGGGCGCCACTCGCGGCACGCCTGGCTGAACACGCCCCCGTGCCGCATTCAAACGCCTCCATGAAACCCGCCCGTGTGGAAGCCGTGAAACCCACTCTGGACACACGTCCGTTCATGACCGGGCCGGCGTTAAACGCAACGCCGGCCGAGCTCCTCCCGTCCGCCGTCTATTTAATCTCCTATTTAAACGAGGCCAAACGCCGGCCAAGAATCGCACACCTCCGCCGCTCCCCTATCTCCTCCACCATTTTGTCCACTCTTACAATGGCTTACGAAGAGTAGTTATTCCGCATCCAAGCCGGCTGGGTAGCCCGCCGGATATGAGCTATGCAGCTCACTGATCCACCTCCCTCCCCTCGCCCGACGGAGCCAGTTGCCGTCCCAAGCCGGCGCGCGGTTCAGCAACTCGTCGCTCCAGGCCAGCTCGACGAGGAGTGGCGCACGGGCGTCATTGCTGCCGTCCACGCCGCCGCCTCGTACCGCGTCTCCCATTTCTGTGACCGAGACTCCCATGCCGGCGGCCGCGCCATGCAAGCAGCGATAGAAGCCGGGTGCGCGGAGAGTGACGAGTCGGCGGCCAGCGCCTCCGCGTCCGCCGCCATCATCGAGGAGAATTAGAACACGGGAGGCCGCCGCCGCTTGGGTCCCATGAAGGCTACCGGGGAGGCGACACCGACGTACACAGCAGGTGTCCTGCCGGATCCTTTTGTTGCGAGGACCTTCGTCGACCCCGCATGGGCTCCACGGAAGAGGGGAATGTTAGGATGAACTCGAGCCGGTGCCGGCCATGGCGAAGTAGTGGCCGGTGATGAACTTGAACCGGTGCCAGCCACCATCATCTTCGGCACTAGCCAATGATATCAGTTGGGCAGTGGGGAAGCGAGCCATCCTTTGCGTTGAAGCATATACCTCCGGGGCTCCCGGCAGTCCGGTGATCGTGCTGCCGGACATGAGGAACACAAATCGATCGGCGGGCGACCATTTAGGCCAGGTATTATATACCTGTGTTGTCCAGAACTAGCACCGCGTAGTTCATTTGAATATAATGAAATCCGTCAAGTTTGTATGAAAATCCGGTATTTTATATGATTTCTATCATTGTTTATATGAAATATCAGTTTGTCTTCGTGTTTGCATGAATTTCGTCCGGTTGGTTGAGTTGCTGTCATAATGTGTGCGGCTACGGTTGGATGGCGTAATTTGCAGGTCGGCAGTCGGTCTGCGGGCGGCTCAGGCGGCGTTGTGGGACAAAAAAACACAGCTCGTGCGAGCTCGTCTCCAACGTGCGCGCTGGTGGATGCATGACAGCATGGGCACCCGAGCCATTCCTCGTTCATCGGTGGCAAAGGCACCGGTGGATAAAAGGGTCGCCAATATTTTGGCTACCCCGGGCAAGATCCAAACAGCCCCTCCCAACAGATTCAAATCCCTCGTTCGCCGTGGAATTTTGCCATGTGTTGTTTTCATGGACTAGCAAGATACCCGTGCAATTCACGGAACATCAAGATGCATTTTTTTACAAACTCCCGCATGCATGCAAGGGATAATTAATGTCCTCCTTTGCTAGTACCACGAGGCAAACACCATTAATATTGCATCGATTAGTGTTAGTGGCCTTGTATATCTGCAAATTGTAATTTTCATAGTGGCCCCTTGTATATAAAAATGGAGGGAGAAAGATGAGAGATAAGGTGAGGAGGAGTAGGGCGTGGTGGTGACTGGTGGTCGGACTGGGCGGAGGCATGGGGATGGACGGTGCATTATGTCTAGGTTTGTATCTCTCTCACACACACCCACGTAGGTGGGGGACGTGCACGAAGAGAAGAGGTGCACGCACGGCGCACGTACTCCCGTCTCTTTCCCAACCACACCCACGCGGGTACACAGTGGAGCTCATTTCTGTACGAAAAAGGCAGCCCACGTGGTAATTTGGCACGTGTACTGGTTGTCCACTTGGTGGAGGGAGGATCGTCTACCACGGGTGAACAAACAAATTGCGACTTGAGGCGTTATGTTAAATTAAAAAAACAGGCAAACCATGTGGGGCCTACCTTAGAGGCAAGGCTCTATACACTGGAGTACTTTTGATGTGTCCCGTCAACTCGCAGAACGAGGAGAAGGTTGCTTAGTACGCCGTCTCCCCCGCCCACGGGCGCGGTGGCTCGCAGGATGAGGTGAAGCTTGCTTACGAGTAGTAGTAGTACTACTACTACTACTGTACGCCTTTACGCCCGCTCCCTCGCCCACGCGCGCGGTGGCTCGCAGCACGAGGAGAAAATTTTACTACTCCCTCCGTTTACTCCTCGTCCCTACTACGTACTTTGGTTAGTACTCCCTCCATTTACTTATAAAAGGCCACTATAAAAAATACATTTTGCATCTATATAAGGCCACAAATAGTAATTGAGACAAAAGTTACTACTCCCTCCTTTCTAGTTTATGGCTCAATTTCAAAATCTCTCCAACCAAGGTAGACAGTGAGTGGTCGAATTAATTTCGTAGTTTGCACAAGTGATTAGTACGCTCGTTTTTCTCAAGAAGTTATGTTTACCGAGGCATTAATTAGAACGAATACATGAATGACCACTAAATTTCCATGAACTTGTACATGCATTGGTTAGTTTCCTCTTGATACTGCTTGCGTCGGGTGATCTAACGCACCTCGAAATCCAACATGTAATGGTACTACTACTAGTATAGTAGAATTGAGACTTATCAAACGGAAAAACAAATGTTTTTTAGATGAGCCCTATAAACCCTAGTGGGTACGTACTCCGTCAAAACAGATTTTTCCAAAACTAAGTCGCTCCCTTTCATGAATTTTGTAGTATACTCCTCCGTCAACGCTCCCTTTCATGAATTCTGTACTTCCTGTCGCCGACATGTGGGACATATAGCAACCGGGTCGACGTGTCAAGCACCAAATAACAGTGCAGAACAGCAGGGGGGACGCACCCCACTCGTACCGGCCCAGTAGTAGTAATGAGCAATGACACGTCAAATCACAATGCCGCACCTTCCCAGACGGACGAAGCAACCATTATTTCACACTTCGATTCGCCATCATCTCAAACCACGTAGTATTGCTTCTGCCTCAAGAGGGACACGCGCATCACCTTGGTACATCATGACACGTGGGACCGCATGACAGGCCATGCTCCCCCGCCGATCGCTCGGTAAAATCACCTCATTTTTACTATACTTCCTCCGTATCGGTTTACTACATGGCATGCACGTCGTTCTAGGTTGGGAATTTAACTGGCTATATATGTGATGAACAGTACTCTAGCCTTTTAAAAAATGTATACTTTTGTACAGTAGTACTATCAATGGATTGCGCCATGGAGCAAAAATTGAAATTAAAAAAAGGTGGTACATATAGAGAGTGCTCGTCGCCAAATTATGCATATAGTACTATTTAAAAAGCTAGTACGTGCTTAATTGGGGTGCTAAATTCTATTAAAGAAATACTAGTAGGATGTACATACTGAAGAGTTAAAGTAACGAGAAGAAACATAACATAGTTCTGCTGGGGGCTCAGCACAACACACCCCTCAAATTAAACTAAGCACACCTGAAATTAAACTATGCAACTAATCCGGTAGACACTGCATTAGAAGTTTAGAACCACCATGAGCAACGACACTGCCACCTTACTCGGAGTCCTCGTCCACGTGCTCGACTTCGTCCTTGTCCCTCTTCCTCTTGGCCGATAATTCTTTGCTTGAACCGCACACTTGGCTGTTGTTCTTCATCCAACCCTTGTAGATATGGAAACAAAGGTAGCCATCCATTGCAGCATAGTGGATGTGGTCTATATCTAGTACATTCCGCTGCCATGCATGACGATGAAACGTGTAATGAGGTTTCTCCAGTTTACAGTACGAAGGATGAACCATGGCTCCTGCCAGGGTCAGCATTGAAGGCTGACGAGAGGGCACCAGACGATTCTTCCGGAGGTCGAAGGGGTTGCCCACAACGAGGCCTATCTGACCCAGGACTTCTTTGTCGTTCTTAAAGTCTACAGTAACGAATTTCACTGTTTTGTCCTTGAGGAAGTTCTTAAAATCCTGGCACTCAACGTCGGCATGGCATATGTGGTACACCAAGCAAACGTTATGTACGCAAACCTGGATCACGGCGGGCTTCTTCCTCTCTTTGTCCATTAGATCCTTCTCTCGTCCCAAGACTGTGTGTACTCAACATCTAGCCCAGCGACCCACTCATCATCTAAGTTTTCGAACATGCATCTGAAGCGAGAAAGGCATCCTTTCACCGTCGCGGAAGAACGGGTGTACATGACGTCGAACTCATCACCGGTGATGGTTCTAACCTTGTACTCACCGCCGATCGTGGAGATTTGGGACGCCATGGATTTGGGAGGAGGGTTAGGATTAGTGGAACTGCCGTAATGTGAATGGATGGGACGACTAGGAGCGAACCGCCGTAGTATTGAAGGACGTGCGGGGACGAGTAGGAGCGAACTGCCAGCGTGCGAACGGCAGGGTAGTGGCTTTCCATTCTCCCATGATACGGGCTTCCGAGAGCCCTTGGATCTGAGATCGAACGGTTGCATGGCGTGATTCTAGACCTGTGGGTGAATATCCTATCCTCGAGGGTTATCATGCAAATTTTCAGCAACTTAGCATGCGACCGTTTGATCTCAGATCCAAGGGCCGCCAGCAGCCCGTATCATGGTCGCGCCTACCACGACCGTCGTGTCGCTCGCGCGGTCGCGCCCTTGGAGATTTAACACGGTGCGTTAGGCTATCTGATGTTGGCATGTCATACACAGTCATCACTTAGTCACTCATACTACAACAAGGTTGGCTATAAGGTTGGCTATAAGTGTATTTTTTTACTCCTCTCTATCTCTTTCTTCGTGCTCCCTCCGTCCCATAATATAAGAACGTTTTTGACACTACACTAGTGTCAAAAACGTTCTTATATTATGGGACACAGGGAGTACTAGTATTTATTGCATTTGCCAAGGAGTGACCTCTTCCAATGAAATGGTGTTGCTAAGTTTGCTTCATTTAATTAGCTATAGACTCAAAATTGTCTTTTCACCTAGGTACACGCGCTTAGCACCGCTTCTTCCTTGGGTCACCAAACTAGTCTCTCTCTTCTTGATTAACTTGCCACATCAGACTTTATGCCTATGTGGCAAGCTTAAGCACCTGTAGGAGCAAGTAAAAGTAAGTACAATAGTGCGCTTTATATGGCATTTTTTGCATATGTGGAGGAAAGAGAGGCAAGGAAAAAGTGGAGAAGTGGGCTCTCATGCAAGAACCATTCTCTACTACATGGTGGAGCATTGGGAGAGGCACCTGTATGGAGGTGGTCAGGAATCGGGAGACTCACGCTGGTCGTAGCGCCGCAGTTAAAATGATAATGGCAAGTCAAATCACGGGGCCCCACCTGTCCAGCAGTAACTCGCTGTCAAATCACACAGCCCTACGTTTGCAGTAGCCTACTCCCTCGTCTTCTCGCGTCTCTGTCGAACCGACTAGGCGGAACTGCCCCGCCTACCACGCAGGAAAAGCCCCGCCCTTGACTTTTAAATACAACTACACCCGCTTAAGAATCCAATGATATACTTTTTGTGAGATAGTAACTCATATTTAGTTAGTCAAATGGATGACCTAGAACTATGTGCAGGCCCTATAAACCGAGATGCCTAAAAATAAAAAAACCGAGACGGAGAGGGTAGTTCAGCACGGATCTTTCTAGATCAATATAGTCGGGATTCATCAAGGAGCAAAACCAAGTGATAGGCTGCTCCTGTCGTGTTGGCGTAGCAACTCAAGCAGGGTCAGTCCGCACACGAAATGGCGACACACTTAACAGGACCCCTTTGGCCGACATGTGGCTCATCCACTCTCTTGTTCCACGTGCGATACACCAAATTACAGTTCGGAGCAGCGGTTGGAATGGAGGCACCCCGGTCGTAGCGCCGCAGTAGTAGAAATGAGCGATGAGGCGTCAAATCACAAAGCCCCACCTTTCCCGCATTAAGCTGGACGGACGAAGCAACCATCATTTCACTCTAGGGCGCAAGAGCATAAAGAAAAGAGAAAACAATGATGCGTGCGGCAGCTACCTAGGGCACCCTAGGGTAGGGGTCTCCACTACAGATCCTTTTTTTAAAAGCGCCTCCACTACAAATCGGCTTCTGCCTCATCCTCTTGAAGAAAACCGATGATGAGTGCGGCGGTAGGGTTTGTAGGAGTACTACAGCGTGCGGGCCACGTCGTAGTAAATGGGTTCGAGTCGACGCCTTAAATATGTGTGGGCCGCTTGGTTTTACGGGAACGAGGCAGCATTTTGGGTTCGGGGACTAGTGGAGATATAGTACGTACAAAAAATTGTGGACGTAGGTTCGACCGAAAGGCAATGATGCATGGGCCCTGCATTTTGATATACCCGGGGCCGCGTGAAATTTGCTACTCTACTCAAAACTAGTAAGGTACACATGTATTGAACGCATGAGATTTCGAAACCAAATTACGAATAAATACACACTATAGCATGTAAAGCTTTGAGTCATATATGCATGATGTAGATGTTCGTTTAGTTCTTATAGTTCATCTCATTCAAAATCAATTAGTTTTATAAAAATGTTAAGATTCATGGGGTTGTGCATTGTAAATAATAAAGTAAAAAACAAATAATGGCAATTCGTTTAGAAAATAATAATCAATTATGATACAGAAGATTCTAGAACAAAGGAGAAGTGCTTGTGTTTTGAGGTTTGTGCATTATGCTTAAGCTCAACCATGCAGTCTTCTAAATTGTACATGTGGCAGATCTGGTGGAATGTTGATGATATCCAACGGCCAGTAGTGCTCGGATTTGCCTATCTCTGCACTGTCGGGTTAGCTTCATCCAGCGACCATCTTTCAAAGTTATTGGCACACTATATAGTTCTTGTGCCATAGTTGCATGTTTTGGAAAAAAGCTACTAGTGGGTTGTACTATCTATTTAGGAATAGAAGATGTATACATGGAAGTTGTAGGGAAAGAGATGACATGGAGCATCTCAATTCCTATGAGTAGGGATTGGAAAAGAGATGTCATTTGGTTCACATCATAGGAACTTTTCTATTGAATCTAGAGATGACATGTATCTCAATTCCTATGAGGAGGGATTAGAAAAGAGATGTAATTTGGTTCATATCATAGGAACTTTTCTATTGAATATACTCTAATGTTTATTTTCCTTTGAAATTAAGGGAGTATAGGAATCCATTCATATGAACCAAGTGGCTCTAAAGCTATAGAAATGATATAATGTTTATTTCCTTTGAAATGTGGAGTATATGAATCTATTCCTATGAACCAATTGGCTCTAAAGGAAAAAATCCTATAAAAATCATATCATATAGAGTTCCTATGATATTCCTCGACACTAAAGGATGCTTGAAATTACTGTGGGTGATATGATGGTCTTTGTTTGTAGACTCCTCACCCATCTTTATACTTACCTCTCGAAGATGAATGAAATGATATATACATGGTATTCTACATGTGCAATTTGGTACACGAAAACTCGGTAAAAGTTTGTGAGGTTCGAATTTTCAATAAAGTTATATGCACTGCATTTCGGAACGGAGGGAGCATACGGTAGTTGCTAAAACTCACGTGGAAGATTTGTGTGTAGACGGAGTGGCTGTTCTGTTAAACGACATGGCAAAACTGACATTGTCGGATGCCGATCTAACGGTTCTTACGGCGTTCGTCGGGAAAAGGCTTGTGGCGAACGTTTGTCGGATAATGATTTATGGACACATCCATTGCATTGATACGTGCCCCCCTCTGTCTCACGCACATGCACCCTCACGAGTCACGACTCTCCCGAGTCCTCTCGCAGACTCGAACGTCGCACCCACCGTCTATCTATAGGTAGACGTCATGCACATATGTGCTCTTCACACCCTACCCTCAGAACTTCTAAAAAACAAAAGACAACGCGCACATTTTATTTTAGCTCACACATCACACACTTATACTATTACTCTTGCGGCGAACGTTCTTTGGGCATAGTATATTGTACTCTCATGAAGAGAAGCGATGCACGCACGCACTAGTTCTCTCACACCCACTCGCGGGTACACGTAGGAAGGCATTTTTTTGAAGCTGGTACAACAAAATCACTCCACTATATATAAAAGCAGGAGCCTTAGCGCTTGCTTTACTAGGGTTCCTCTCGTTCACTCTCTCATGCTCTCCAGATCGAAGCAGCACATAGGCGGCCACACTCTCTCTCAGCTCACGGCTGGTCACAAATCCAGCCGGACAACCTCGACCGGGGCAGGGGTGTAGGTGCATCGTTCACGCTGTCGTCGGCGGCGAGGGAGGACATTGTTGTCGCCGTACATTGTTCAGACATTTTCCACACACACAATGACAACTCAAATATTCTGATAGTAAAAAACTTGTCTTATATCTTGTTACATCAAAAAAACTGGAAGAGACCACACAATGACAACTCAATTAGTCTCATAGTAGAACACTTGTCTTAAAATCTTATTACGTCACAACCAAAGTTGCAAAGTGTTATTACATCACAACCGAAGTTGCATAAATAAAGTACATAACATATTTAATATTCAAATGCACTTCCAACAGTATGTGCACTAGTAATTGGAGACCCAGCCGAATGTTCACATGAGCACACTTAGCTCCAAATTTGTCTTCAGTAATGATGGATTTGCATCCTGACATAAAGGCCCACATGTCATACAGGTATCCACTGGATATCCATGGAGAAGAAATTATAACTCTGCCCAATCCGGCTGTTCCTGGGTATCCAGATCCATGGATCCATGGGTAAAAATGCGCTCCATACCCTTGCCCAACTGGGTCGGGTATCCATGGATATCTAGATCCATGGATAAAATTGCCATCCCTAGCCATAGGTTCCAACCCAACCGGCTACGATTGGGCCAGGGCTCGGGAGGCAGCTCTGTGGTGGCATGCAGATCTTTGTCAAGACCATAGATATATGAGATCAAGATGAGGTCCAGAAGATGGCGACCCTCGGCAGGATCCTTGCCGAGGAAACCCACAAGACCCCCGGCGAGATCCTTGTTGGGGACGTCTGCGCATCGCGGCAAGACCCTTGCCGCGCCACCCGGCAAGACCCTTGCCAAGAACGCCAGCAGGGCCACCACCAGGGCCACACCAGCCAAGCTTCCACCGTCGTTCGCATGCAGCTGCCAGCCCAACCAGCTGGGCTGGCACCTGCGTGGCAACATGCAGCCCCCAGACCAGATCAGCAAGCATGTGTGTGGCGGCATGCTGATCTTCATGAAGACCCTACTGCCGCGCCACTTCAGCTGCTTGCCTTCCTACATGGCGCCGCATGCATCACTGGCCAGGGCGCGTGTCGAAGTGAGGGGGAGCGGCGACGGATGGGACGAGCCTCGCCCCCGTCCCCGATAAAGCTAGGGGACACCTAAGCAACACATTAAATGCGTCTTGTCCTGTAATACGAGCGATAAGCTCATAGTACTGTATGCCTTTCCACCTCCTGTATGCCACTGTCGCAGCCCCTTTCGACTATAAAAGGAGGCCCATGGCGTACTGGAGGGGGATTCGGCTCTTTGGAACTACTCAGCCCCAGTAGCTAGTTCGAGGGCTCAAGAACACTCAATACACCCACCAAAGCAGGACTAGGGTTTTACGCATCCTCGCGGCCCGAACCTAGGTAAACGATCCTTGTGTTGATTACTAATCTTGCTCTTCTCGCAACCCTGCGCCCCGGCAACCGTAGTAGGGATTCTTGTGATCCCATAGGTGTCGTTCCACACCGACATCATACCTTTGCACTTTTCTATAAATTGCTCGACAGTAATTCGTTCACCCACCGTATTATTTACCTTTAAGAGAGAAGCCCCTAGTGAAACATATGGCCCTCGGGTCTATTTTCCATCATATATTTTCAGATCTATAAACAAAAAAACACAAAAAATACCTTGCTGCAATTTATTTACTTTTATTTGGTTTTATGTTTTAGTAATCTTTTATATCTATCTCTATCAGATCTCATCCTTGCAAGTGACCGTGAAGGGATTGACAACCCCTTTATCACGTTGGGTGCAAGTGTTTGATTGTTTGTGCAGGTGCATAGATTGGAGACTTGCGTGTATCTCCTACTAGATTGACACCTTGGTTCTTAACTGAGAGAAATACTTGTCTCTACGTTGCTCCATCAACCTTTCCTCTTGAAGGGAAAAACCAACGCAAGCTCAAGAAGTAGCAGGAAGAATTTCTGGCGCCGTTGCCGAGGAGATCTACATCAAGCCTACCAAGTACCCACCATAAACTCTCATCTCTTACATTACATTATTTGCCATTTGCCTCTTGTTTTCCCGTCCCCCACTTCTAAAATGTTTTCAGAAAAACGCAATTTTTTTTCCTTTTTACTCGACCTCTTTTTGTCCGATCTTTTGTTCTCTTGAACTCATCATCATGAGCGACTTCGGTATGGCAGAAACAGATGATGGCCTATCTCCTAAAATTGGACAAACCGGCAATTTGGATGCAAAAAATGTTGTTTTGGGGCAAGGGAATTTTATGGGAAAAGAACATATACAAGAATTTTTCAATTGTGTAGGCAATCTGCCTCTCGATGCAGACTAAGGCATAGCCTAGTGTTGGGATGGGGCTGTTGCCTGCCCACCCACCCAGGTTCGAGGCATGGTACTTGCAATTTGGGTTTGTTGCACCAATTATACTGTAGGGGGTTCCCTTACAGTCTTTCTGTCAAATAAAATCTGCCTCTCGATGATACTCCCATACTTAAACGAACTAAAACTTATGCGGAAGCTATTTCAGCACTAGTTCTAAAATTTGAAAGTAGATTTATCTGTAATCATCCCACCTTGCAAAGATTGTTTTATGAGCTACCCGTTATGAATGATCCTAAGGCTGAAAAAATAGCTACCCAAGTTCTTATTAAGGAATTTGATTACATAGTGCGGAAAGCTAGGGAATTTTTTTATCATTATGGTATGAGTCGTGAAAACCCGATGATATATGAGATTCTTTACAATAGTGACTATGCTTTGAGACATTTATTTGGAAATAATCAATTTTTTATGATAATCTTAGAAAGAAAATCCCCGTTCCAGATATGATCCAACAAGTTTTCAATGATCTTAATCAACAGTATTCCTGGATTGTAGCCAGAAATCAAAGGGGATACTTAGATCCACTACTAGGGAAAACATTATACATAGAACTTTAGCAGTAGTGGTTGTTAAAAAAGCACGTTACTGCTAGACAGCAGTAGCGCGTGCAAAATAATCACGCTGCAGATGGACATATATCAGTAGCGCGTCTCACCGAGAACTTGCTACTATTAAAATTCCAATCACTTAGCCGATGGGCTACACATAGTAGTAGCGATCTTCCAAAAACCGCGCTACCGCTAATATACTTATAGCAGCGCGTTTATGCGTAAAGCGCTACTGCTAACAAAAATAAAATAAAATGAATAGAAAAGTAAATGAAAATGAAAGAAATAGAAAAAGGAGAAAGGAAAAATATAAAATGTAAACAAAAATAAATGAAAAAGGGAAAAAATGATGAATACGTAGCAGTAGCGCGTTCTCTGAAACGCGCTATAGCTAACTTAGCTATAGCGCATTTTCTGTAACGCGCTACCGTTACTTTTGACTTAACCAAAAACGGTTTCCCCCCGGCCACCACTTCTCCCCCAAATCAATCCCTCGCCTCACTTCGCCGCCGTCTCCCCTAGTTCGCCGTCGCCCCCACTTCTCCGCCGTCTCCTGCCGGCGTCGATGCCGTGCTCATCCTCACGGCCGCCGCCCGAGGCTGCCCATCCTCACCGCCGCCGCCTCTCAGGCCGCCCTCGACCTCACCACCCGCCCTCGACCTGACCGCCCCTGAGCCCGCCAGGACCGCCGCGTCCCGATCCTGAGCCCTCCCTCGCCGCCCATACCTCCGTCGCCGAGCACCTCCCCGCCACCGTCTCTCCCCTCTCTGTAAACCCCCCACCCATCCTTTTTAGTTAATAGATGTTAATGTTAAGTTGTAGATAATATAGATGTTAATTAGTTCAGTAGGGTTTTTGAATTGAGTTTGTTTAACTAGATGTTAATTAGGGCAGTAGGGTTTAGTTTAGAGTAAAGTTTAGTTCAGTAGTTAACTAAATATAATCTATACTTGGTTTTTGAATTGAGTTTGAGAGAGCATGAGATTTGTGTAGATTTTCTTGAAGTGTCAAACGCTAGGACATGCAAATTTGAAGTGGTCAGGATATATGCAAATTCCTCAATTGTGTTTGCCCATGTTTCGATTGTGCCCAAGTGGCCTTTTGTTGTTTCCAGGGAATGACCTGAGTGGCCTATGTTTTGCCGGAATGTTGATTCATTTCCGTTCCGGAAAATTTCAGGTTCTCGATTTGTCCACTTTTTAGCAAAGGTCATGCCGAAATTTTCCGTGAATTTCAGCATGACCTCTGCTACAAACTAGGACATATCGAGTGTCCGGGATTTGCCGCACCGGGAAGTAGTCAACGTTCCTGCAAAACATAGGCCTTTTTTATGTCATTATTCATTTTATTAGGTTTAGAATTAATTGACTAGATTTAATTGTAGGAAACATGGCTAGCAACAATGAAGGACAGGGTTCTGGTAATTGCGACGACGTCTACCTAGCGGCAGACGAATTTTTGAGCCTTGCCAACGATCAACCGATGTTGTCGCTGGGCCCACCGGTGGCATCGGGGACTGAGACCGACACGCAGACCAGTGCTGAGACTAAGACCGGCGTTGAGACTGAGACCGGCATTGAGACCGGCGCTGAGACTGAGGCCGACGCTGCCTCGGGGAGCGGAGCCGGTCTAGAACCGAAAGCAAAGAGGCAACGGTTTCCTAACAAACTCAGGACTACTAGACTGGTGGTCACGTTGGTGGACGACGACAATTTTGAGCCAATCGCGCCCGAGGAAGCGCGCGCCTGCTACGGCAATCAAATAGGATGCATCGTACGGACAACCGCCACCATCAATGATGAGAAACTACAAAAGATAGATAATATGAGGCCCTCCCTCCTAAAGAAGCTGCACCAGATATTCTTGTCCCCAGCCGGAACGAAAAGGATTATAAAGATCCAGATAAGGACCCGACAATGAAGAAGATAAACAAAAATGCCATGTCCAAGTTTAGCGACACGTTGGCTGCCTGGAAAACAAGGGTGAAAGCAAAGATCGAAAAAAAGGAACCCTACTCCGAGATTGTAAAGGATAATCCAACAATCACGGCAGAGCAATTTGAAATACTCAAGGCGGCTTGCGAGGCCGAAGATGCCAAAAAGAAGTCGAAGTACATGAAGGGGCTTCAACAGAGGAACATTGGGTGCCACCACCTCGGAAGCCGTGGTTACGGCGGGAGGTGGTCCATATGGGCCAAGGAGGACGCGGAAGCCGCGAGTCTGGGCATCCCAGACCCCTTGGCGGAGTTCACCGTCCCGCAGGAGCGTGACGTCCTCAGGGACTGGCACCGTTGGGATCCAGTGAAGAAGATTTTCGAGACGAACGCGCCCACGACGGACTTCATGAGACTGCTGGTAATTTTAGTTTCTGATCAATTCGACTACATGTTAGTCATGCATATTTGTAAACGATCCTTGTGCCTTTTGCAGAGAGAGCAACACAGGATTGTGGCCGAAAGCGACTCACCGTCAGAGGCGTTGGCGACGCCCAAGTGGGACACTCCATTCAACCGGGCGTTGAACATATTGAAACGACTCCCGGTGGATACTCGACCGTCGTATGGACGCGTGCACGGTGTCGGAGACGGCCCCACGTGGAAGAAGTACTACAGTGAGACCACGGAGGAGAGAAAGGAAAGACAGAGGTTAACCGAAGAAAACATCGACAAGAAGGTTGAGATTGCGGTTGAGAAGAAATCATCTCAAACAGTCGCAACAGCGGTAGCTGCCACAAAACAGATGGTTGTAGATATGTCTAATTCCTTGGTTCCGGCCGTTTTCAATTGGACCAGGAAAAATCCAGAAAAAATGCAGCGGACTTTCCCCTTGCTGACTTCTTGGGGAGCAGCTCGACTAGCATTGCACCAGCACCTGCACCTGCACCTGCTCCCGCACCGGACGTGCTCGGTGGTGCTTCGTCTTCGGCTGAGCTCGATGCCCTCACGGTATCTGTCACACCGCCCCCCTTCAATAAATGTACAATCTCCCGTTTTCGTTGCCTTTCGGATGTCTCACATCGCAGACTTTTGTTTGCAGGCCGACGAAACCCCGTGCACCATATTGTACACCATCGGCGACCAAAAGGTGGACGTGGGGAATGCGATGATAATTAAGCCGAAGGAACCATTGTTCCACAGCCGGCCGATCCCCCTGAACGCCTTCAAGGTTTCCATGCCCAGTGTCAAACCGGGCCACGGGAATTTTCCTCCTCCGGTACTAGGGGGGATGACGACGAGACCCCGCGGCGGCTTGGTGATTGTGGCAATGGGTGGGTCCTGTTGTGGCCAAAGAGTCTGCTTCGTCTGGAGGCGGCCGGGAGCACACCCACGAGCACGCAACCTCGGCAAGGTATGAACATCAACACCCCACCTACCCAAATAGCGTCGGGTGTCGGGTTGGGTGATAGCGGACGGGGTAAGGAAGAGGCTCCACTAGTCGCTGATGACGTTGCCATGGATGAGGATGAGGATGACGATGGCACTCAACAGTATGTCTATACTGGCGCCTACTCATGGTTTGTGCGTCATGAGTCGGTGCCTGAATTGCCATCTCTGGAGGCTGAACGTATTATGGACGACCTTCCGGTAGTAAAGAAGTCTAGGAAGAGAGCAAGGAAAGGCAAAAAAGCTGATTCTATGATCCAGCCGCCTCACCAGCCTCGGGTTCAAGACCGTATAGATATCCCCGGTGCGGATAAATGGCATATCCCCGGTCAACCAATCCTACCTATAAGAGCGCTAGGGGCCAGATTCGGCAATCTAAGGAGACTTCATGATGATGTGTTGCGGATAGAGAAAGGCCTCATCGCCTCGAAAGATCCAGGATACCCACTCTACGTGGTTAATGTTCTGCGACAATTGTCGTACGTCGACTTCTTCCCAGCGGATAAGTTTTACATATTTGACATGTTTCATGTGAAGAAGCTGGATTTTACATTTGTCCGCCTTTATGCCTTGCACATGAACTACATCATTGGGGTTGAGCAGATACCTCATATCTGTGTCGCTGACCCGTACTTCATGCACGAGGGCTTCTTGGGAGTCTGCGCAAAGCACCGTGAATACGCGAGGAATACACGTCAGTTTCATGCCCGCCAATAAGGACAAGGAGGCGATTCTCGTGCCTTATCATCCCCTGTAAGTCATCCGCACGGATATCCTTCCTTCGATTTCAATCATTCATTTGCACAGTGGAGGCTAATTAATTTGAGGTGTACTTATTTTGCGCTGCGGCGGGCGTGCCATCCTCATCATCCTCTACCCCCGATACTCCCACGCTCTTTACTTGGACTCGTCGAAGAATATTCACAAAAAGGATTAGACCCACATCAAGGATGTTCTCGACAGTGCTATGTTTTACTACGAAGCACGGGGTGGAGAGGTCAAGGACAAGAAGAGAAGGGGCGGCAGGCTCGCCTTCGACCATAAGACCGACTTCTACTGCATCCAGCAACCGAGTGATTCTCTTAATGATGGATTCTATGTCCTACACCACATGCTGGAGTACAGACGGGATCACCAGAACCTTCGCATGTCAGCTACATCCGGCGATGCCCATATTCTGCAATGGGCAAAGAACGTAGGAGATATCGAGGATCAACGACTTCGAGCTGAGTTCTATCACATCTAGCGCGAACTTGCCCAAATCATCATGAAGGAGGTCGTCGGAAAAACAGGGATGTTCTACGAAGAAGGACAAATGTCGCGGGAAGACGTCCGAACACGGGTAGCCTCTCAGCGTCTCGACCTGAAGCCTTTCACTAGGCTCGGGGACTATCTCCCTAACTTGGATGGATGGCATGACATGTTGGAGTGATTGTCGATATATGACAATGTGTCCGTTTAGTCCATACCTTCTGTATGACGAAACTTTGAGTTATGCACGACGAAACTTTATTTGTGATGTAATTAAACCGTCCTCCTCGACTAGCGACGATCACTCTAGTTAGGGCATTTTGGGTATGATCAACTTTGTTATTCATGCTTATGATATGTTGCTTCTATTTTTGCCAAGTCTGTTTCTTTCTATTGCTCAACTATATATGTTGCATATCATCGACTCATGTGACGATGTAGGTGCATAGATCATCGATGGCGGAGAAGTACTACGCCAGGAGTATATATACGACGAGTGGCTGGAGTGTCAGGCCCAGGTGTACCGGTTTCCGGTTTCCGAGCAACAGGCAGTAGTTAGTTTAGGTTCACGCTAATGCGAGAGAGGGATACGAACTCATGTACTGCATAGTTCCTCTCTCACTCAAAGTGATAGCTCTTCTCGCGTATATCATTGTTTAGGTGGATGATGATGTAGTTGCAAGTAATCGAGACTTGTATCGCTATTTTCGAGATGATGACGAGAGACCACTTTGTGTTGGATGATGATTATGATGATGACATGATTTGGTGAGACTAGTTGTATGTATATGCTATGATTACATTTGTATGTGTATGATATGCTAAAGATTATTGTATAAAGCCTATTCAAATACAAAACAAATATGCAGAAAAAGAAGTAATAAAACCAGTAGTAGCGAGGGGAACAAAGTTAGCAGTAGCGCCGCCTTACCAGTAGCGCTTCCCTATAAAAAGCGCTGCAGATAATATCAGCAGCACTCTTCACCAAAGCGCGCTACTGCTATCCATGTATAGCATTAGCGTGGGACGACAGGCGCTACTGCTACACGTTAGCTGTAGTGCCTTATCAGTAGCGCATCATCCCGCGCTACTGATAGGCCTAAAACCCGCGCTGGTGCTAGGCTTTTCCCTAGTAGTGATGGGCAGCTTGACAATGCTAAAATTTCTATGGATTATGTGTTCCTAGTTATCTTTGCAAAACCTTCTGACAAGAACACATTTATGGAGAAGCATACCAAAGATGACAATACCTAGATCTATGTTTTATGCCTAGCTAGGGGCGTTAAACAATAGCGCTTGTTGGGAGGCAACCCAATTTTATTTTTATGTTTTTGGTTTTTGGTGTTTTGCAATAAATACACATTATTACCTCTGTAATAATTGTGCTTTGGTGTTTTAATTAGAGTTTGAGCCAAGCAAGACCTTTGGGATGGTCTATGGTGATAGTTGATTTGATCTTGCTAAAAAACAGAAACTTTTGCGCTCATTGCCAGAATTTCTGAAAATCATAGAAGCGTGGAAAAACTCTGAATTTTTTACACAAGATTGATATACAAATTTCCCAGGTTGTCCTAATCTGGCAGAATTTTTGGAGTTACAAAAGTATACGAAGTTTTCATATTGCTACAGACTGTTATGTTTTTTGACAGATTATGTTTTCTATGTGTTGTTTGCTTATTTTGATGAATCTATGGGTAGTATTGGGGGGTATGAACCATGGAGAAGCTGGAATACAGTAGATATTACACCAATATAAATAAAGAATGAGTTCAAAACAGTACCAAAAAGTGGTAATTTATTTTCTTATACTAACAAATCTCATGAGTTTTCTTGTTGAGTTTTGTGTTGTGAAGTTTTCAAGTTTTGGGTGAAGATTGGATGGACAATGTAATAAGGAATGGAAAGAGCCTAAGCTTGGGGATGCCCAAGGCACCCCAAGTTAATATTCAAGGACAACCAAGCATCTAAGCTTGGGGATGCCCCAGATGGCACCCCCTCTTTCGCCTTTGTCTACCGGTAAATTTACTTGAGGCTATATTTTTATTCACCAGATGATATATGTTTTGCTTGGAGCGTCTTGTATGATATGAGTACTTGATTTTTAGTTTGCCACAATCATCCTTCCTATACACACCTTTTGAAATAGTCACACATGAATCGCGAATTTAGTAGAATACTCTATGTGCTTCACTTATATTTTTTGAGCTAGGCCATTTTCTCTAGTACTTCACCTATATCTTTTTAGAGCACGGTGGTGGCTTTATTTTATAGAAATTGTTGAACTCTCATGCTTCACTTATATTATTTTGAGAGTCTCTAAACAGCATGGTAATTTGCTTAGGTTATGAATTTAGTACTAATATGATGGCATCCAAGAGGGATATAATAAAAACTTTCATATAAAGAGCATTGATTACTACGTGAAGTTTGATTCCTTATGATTGTTTTGAAATATAAATATGGTGATATTAGAGTCATGCTAGTGGGTAATTGTGGATTGGTAGAAATACTTGCGTTAAAGTTTGTGATTCCCATAGCACGCATGTATGGTGAACGGTTATGTGATGAAGTCAGAGCATGATTTATTTTTTGATTGTCTTCCTTATGAGTGGCGGTCGGGGACGAGCGATGGTCTTTTCCTACCAATCTATCCCCCTAGGAGCATGTGTGTAGTACTTTGTTTCGATGGCTAATAGATTTTTGCAATAGTTATGTGAGTTCTTTATGACTAATGTTGAGTCCATGGATTATACACACTCTCACCCTTCCACGTTTGCTAGCCTCTCTAGTACCGTGCAATTTTCGCCGGTGCATTAAACCCACCATTACCTTCCTCAAAACAGCCACCATACCTACCTATTATGTCATTTTCATAGCCATTATGAGATATATTGCCATGCAAATTCCACCGTTTCGTTTTATTATGAAACGCACCATAAATTTCATATTGCTTTGCATGATCATGTAGTTGGCATAATATTTGTGGCAAGGCCACCTTCATATATTTTTATACGTGTCACTCTTGATCATTGCACATCCGGGCACACCGTCAGAGGCATATATATAGAGTGATATTTTGTTCTAGTATCTAGTTGTAATTCTTGAGTTGTAAGTAAATAAATTTGTGATCATCATCATTATTGGAGCATTGGCCCATGTAAGGAAAGGATGATGGAACCTATGATTCCCTCACAAGTTGGGATGAGTCTTTGGAATTTACAAAAAATAAAAGAGGCCAAAGAAGCCCAAACAAAAAAATGATAGAAAAGAGAGAAGGGACAATGCTACTATCCTTTTTCCACACTTGTGCGTCAAAGTAGCACCATGATCTTAATGATAGAGAGTCTCCTATGTTGTCACTTTCATATACTAGTGGGAATATTTCATTATAGAACTTGGCTTGTATATTCCAATGATGGGCTTCCTCAAATTGCCCTAGGTATTCGTGAGCAAGTGGGTTGGATGCACACCCACTTAGTTTCTTTTTGAGCTTTCATACACTTATAGCTCTAGTGCATCTGTTGCATGGCAATCCCTACTCACTCACATTGATATCTGTTGATGGACATCTTCATAGCCCGTTAATTCACCTAGTTGATGTGAGACTATCTCCTTCTTTTTGTCTTCTCCACAACCACCATATTCTATTTCACCTATAGTGTCATATCCATGGCTCACGCTCATGTATTGCATGAAAGTTGAAAAAGTTTGAGAACACCAAAAGTATGAAACAATTGTTTGGCTTGTCATCGGGGTTGTGCATGATAAAATACTTTGTGTGATGAAGATGGAGCATAGCCAGACTATATGATTTTGTAGGGATAACTTTCTTTGGCCATGTTATTTTGAGAAGACATGATTGCTTTATTGGTATGCTTGAAGTATTATTTTTTATGTCAATATTAAAATTTTGTTTTGAATCTTATGGATCTGAATATTCATGCCACAATAAATAAAATTACATGGATAAATACGTTAGGTAGCATTCCACATCAAAAAATCGGTTTTTATCATTTACCTACTCGAGGACGAGTGGGAATTAAGCTTGGGGATGCTTGATAAGTCTCGAACGTATCTATAATTTTTCATTGTTCCATGTTATTATATTATCTATTTTTTATATTTTATATGCATTATTATGATATTTTATATTATTATTGGGACTAACTTATTAACCTAGAGCCCAGTGCCAGTTTATGTTTTTTCCTTGTTTTTGAGTTTCACAGAAAAAGAATATCGAACGGAGTCCAAACGGAGTAAAACTTTACAATGATTTTTCTTGGACCAGAAGACACACGTAGGACTTGGAGAGGAAGGCAGAAGAGTCTCGAGGGCTCCACAAGCCCTCAGGACGTGCCCTAGGGGGGCGCCCCCTGGCTTCTGGGTTCCACGGGACTCCCCTAACCCTAATTCTTTGCCTATAAATCCAAAAAATGCCCAAACCAACAAAAGCGTCCACCAAAATACTTTTCCGCCACTGCAAGCCTCTGTTTCTGCGAGATCCCATCTTGGGGCCTTTTCCGGCATCTTGTCGGAGGAGGATTCGATCATGGAGGGTATCTACATCAACTCTATTGCCCTATCGATGATGCGTGAGTAGTTTACCATAGACCTACGGGTCCATAGCTAGTAGCTAGGTGTCTTATTCTCTCTCTTTGATCTTCAATACAATGTTGTCCTTGATGTTCTTGGAGTTCTATCCAATGTAATATTCTTTTGCAGTGTGTTTGTCGAGATCCGGTGTATTGTGGATTTATGGTCAGATTATCTACACTATTATTTGAGTCTTTTCTGAATTCGTATATGCATGATTTGATATCTTTGCATCTCTCATCAAATTATCGGTTTGGCTTGGCCAACTATATTGGTTTTTCTTGCAATGGGAGAGGTGCTTAGTTTTGGGTTCAATCTTGCGGTGTCCTCACCAAGTGACAAAGTAGGGTTAGCGAGGCACGTATTGTATTGTTGCCATCAAGGGTAAAAAGATGGGGTTTTCATCATATTGCTTGAGTTTATCCCTCTACATCATGTCATCTTACTTAAGGTGTTACTCCATTCTTATGAACTTAATACTCTAGATGCATGCTGGATAGGGGTTGATGTGTGGAGTAATAGTAGTAGATGCAGGAACGATTCGGTCTACTTGACACGGACGTGATGCCTATATTCATAAGCATTACCTTGGATATCGTCATAACTTTGTGCTTTTCTATCAGTTGCTCAACAGTAATTTGTTCACCCATCGTATTATTTTCCTTCAAGAGAGAAGCCTCTAGTGAAGCCTATGCCCCCCGGGTCTATTTTCCATCATATATTTTCAGATCTATAAACCGAAAAACCCAAAAATACCTTGCTGCAATTTATTTTGTTTTACATTTTAGTACTCTTTTATATCTAGCTCTATTAGATCTCATCCTAGCAAGTGACCGTGAAGGGATTGACAATCCCTTTATCGCGTTGAGTGCAAGTGTTTGATTGTTTGTGCAGGTGCATAGATTGGAGACTTGGTTGTATCTCCTACTGGATTGATACCTTGGTTCATAACTGATGGAAATACTTATCTCTACTTTTCTACATCACCCTTCCCTCTTCAAGGGAAAAACCAATCCAAGCTCAAGAAGTGGCACCATCCTTTTCGGCACTAGAATAATAGGAACAGCACAAGGACTAAGGGATTCACGTATATAACCTTTGTCGAGCAGCTCCTGTACTTGACGCATAATCTCCTTCGTCTTCTCTGGATTGGTGTGGGTATGGTGCATGGTTTAGTAGCGAGGCAACGGGAATTAAGTCAATCTGATGCTCAATCCCTGGAATAGGTGGTAATGCGGGTGGCACGTCTTGTGGAAAGACATCATCAAAATCCTGCAAAATGTTAGTGATAGTAGGAGGCAAAGAGGAAGACATATCTTCGAATGAAAATAATGCCTCTTTGCACACAAAAGCATGGCAAACAGATTTGCTGCAATCTAGATCATCAATATCAGATTTGGTGGCAAGTAAACATCCACTTTTCAATTTAATTTCAGAAGCAACACTAGAAGGTTTATTATTAGGTTTCATCTGTTGCTCAAATTCTTTTGCCACTATCTCATTTTCACTCTTATTTTGCTCCTGTTTTGCTTTACTAGCTCGATTAATATCACCTTCGAACATGGAATCGGGAGTCATAGGAAGCAAAATAATATGTTTATCCTTATGAACAAGAGTATACTGATTGTTTCTACCATGGTGTACAGAATTTTTATCGAATTGCCATGGTCTACCAAGTAATAAGGAACATGCTTGCATGGGTACCGCATCACAATCAACATAATCAGCATATGTAGCGATACTAAAATGCACACGAACAGTACGTGTTACCTTAACCCTGCCTCTGTTTGTGAACCATTGGATGTAGTAAGGATGTGGATGTGGTCTTGTGGTGAGAGATAGCTTCTCCACTATCTCCATGCTAGACAAGTTATTGCAGCTCCCTCCATCTATGATGACGCGAACAAAATGCTCCTTCACAACTCCCTTTGTATGGAATAAATTATGCCTCTGATGCTTAGCTTGTGTGACTTGCACACTCAAAAGACGTTGAGCAACTAAACATTCATACCTGTCAGCGTCTTCAGCAGCCATGTATTCCGTCTCATGTTCAGAATCATCTCCACCGTGTTCTTCACTTGTAATAAGAGCCAAAGTCTCCTCATCATAATCACTAGCGGACTCATACCCACCATCCTCAATAGCAATCATCACATGTTGAGATTTGCATTCTCTCGCATAATGACGTCTTCCCTTACAATGACGACAAATAATATCATGTGTGTGCAATGTTGATGCCATGGATGAAGAAGAGTTATGTGCAGGCCCAGCATGTGTGCTCTTGGCAGATAGTGGTGGTTGTTCCTGCTTTCTTGTATCACGGCTGGAGGTGGCAGCTGACGGAGGTCCCAGTGCAGCAAAATGTCTGGAAGTAGAGGATGCACGCAGAGTCCATGATGAAAGTCGACCTGCAGAAAAGTTTGTCCGCACCAATGCCTGTCGATCCTGCACTTCACGTTCAGCTTTGCAAGCACGATGGAATAAACGAGTGATATTATTATACTCCTTATACTCTCGAATGGTCTGAATCTCTCTATTTAATCCACCCATAAAACATGCAAGCATAGCTTCATTATCCTCAACAATACCACATTTAATCATGCCAGTTTGTAATTCCTTATAATATTCTTCTACATGATTTTTTTCCTTGTCTTAAACACTGCAATTTTAATAGTAATTCACGTTGATAATATGGTGGAACCCAACGAGTACGCTTAGTAGCTTTCAAAGAAGTCCAAGTAGTTGGGATATTATTGGTATATAATCTATGATATTCAGACCACCACACACAAGAAAAACTAGTGAATGCACAGAGAGCAGCAACAACACGTCTCTCCTCGGGATATTGTAAACATGTAAAACATTCTTCAGTTTCTAACTCCCAAGTAAGATATATATCAGGAACATATCTACCCTAAAATGGTGGAATATTCAATTTTAGTTTACGGAGATGGTCAGGGTCTCGTACGTGAGGTGGTGGTGCAGCGCTGCCGTTGCGATTATATGCATGTGGACGACCTGGTGGTGGTGCTGGTGGTTGCACATAGTTCTGATTCTGATCAACCTCATCCTTGAAATCGCCCTCGTAAACTTCCTCCACCTCAGCCATAGCAGCAGCGGCGGCACCAGAATTTTGTCATTCCTCAAGAGGAACACGCCTCACTCGATGGAGGGTTGGATCGCGACGTGGAGGTGGTGGTGGTGGTTGTTGTTGTTGTTGTTGCAGCGGTGCAGCCGGTGGAGGTAGAAGCGCAAGCACTTCAGCGAACTTGGCATCCAACACTACACCACAACACTACATTCCCGACAGCCAGGTTGGTCAGAAATACAGCTTCCACCAACAAACAGTCGGTCGGGAAAAACTATTGCCGACCGATAATGTCTGTTGGGGAAAGTCCAGATGGGAAAGCCTTTCCCAACCGACATATCTTTCCTGACTGATTGCTTGATGGCTAAGGGGTATTTTTCTCGACCAATAGTCTGTTGGGCCTGCCATGGGCCTTTCCCGACCAACAGTTTGTTGGGGGCATTCATGGGCCTTTCCTGACCAACCATTTGATGGGTAATTCTCTCCGGACCAACATTTTGTTGGGCTTGGTGTTAGCCTTTCCTGACCGACTATTAGACGGGGTTTGTTTTGCCGCCCAACAATCAGACAGTGTTTCCTTTTTCCAACCAACAGTTGATCAACATTTTGTTTAGCAAACCACAACCGTAGTTAACATATGATACTAATTGTTGCGTACATATAGTTCATGTGTTCTAAAGCATAATCACCAAGACAACATACATCAGGTCCACCAAACATGTTTTTATTCCATTAACTAATTGTCACATACATACACTTTAGTCTGTTCTAAGCATTAAGACACCATACACTAGATTTACAGAAGGACAACAAAAAGATGAAAGTATGAGACATCAGATGTACAAAATGAGAACTAGAACATCCAGTTGACGCGGATCGCTGGCTTCATGATGGTTCATTGTGAGTCCAATCCTTATGTTTGCGCCCTACAGAAGTTAAACAAGTCTTCATTATAAGAATAATCAATTAATTTTGAAATTGAATGCAGGAAGAATTCACATGTGCACTGTGCACACAAAACAGCACAAAATGAGGAATATACGTGCCTAATCTATAAAAGTAGCATTTCAGGACATGAAGACCGACAATCAACTTCCAGCAGTAGCCATGGATGTGGCATAGAAGCCCTCCGCCGACTTTTTGTCTATCCATTCGAAAGGAAATGCATCATTTACTTTGTACAATTGCTGGGCATATAGTGTACCTGGGACATACTTAAGTTACTGTACATAGGTACCATTAGCCCATATTCCAACACTTGTTCCAAAAAAATACAACTGAAAAGTAAATATATATAACTGTGAATATTTTAGTAAATGTACATATTTCTAGTAGTTCATAGTGGATTTAGCTTTGACTTTAATACACCATGATAATTTAAATTGCTAGTACTGGATGATATACTCTGTTGAATTTGGCTCAAAAGGGTAAAATTTCTAGATTGTATAATCAAATCTATGAAAAAAATCCATCAAAATCAGGCATTTACAGCAAGTAGACTGGGACCAATATACTATGCACCAAATAGTTCATATTCAATGCAATTACATCAGTCATACATGCCATCGGTTCAGCCAACACTACAGTAGTTGTCAAGATAGAGAACAATGCAGAAGAATAATTAGTGTTCCATGCTGCATATAGTTCACGATAGTGGCAGCACTAAAAGTGTACTTACAAAAGTAGGTTCTCGAGTTTGCTATTCGAAGCTATTTTATTTCGTAGCTGGCCTTTAAGTACCCTCATGTATGATATATCCTTGCTGTTGCTTCCAGATAATAAAAGGCATGGAAACAGTTGCACGCCACTTGTGCAAAACAGAGAAAATACACAAAATACCCCGTTTGCATTCAGTGTATAGAGAATAAAAGTTAGTTAATAATACGATGCCCCATTATAAATATAACAAAACGCAAAACTAAAATTCTACAAGGAGATCTAGTTGAACATCAGTATAACTCGGATTTGATGGGTAGGATACGGAGACTGAAGCAATCAGAAAGAACTCACCTACGGGTGTGTGTGAGGGGGGAGGGGGCGGTCGGTGCCACGGTGTTGAGAATCGTCAATTATGGTGTAAGATGCTACTATGTCAATCTAAAGGTGGAGAGAGAAAGAGAACCAAGTTAATTCGGCAAAAAAAGAGCATAACAAAAGGTCACCACCTTTTCTCATGCTCTAGTCTTTCAGGATAATTAGTAATCATGAGCTCTAGGAATTGGCCCAATATGTAGCAGCATGGGCTACAAGACCTAGCTCGCAGCAAATAAGAAAACAACAAAAATAGAGGAATTTCATGAACACTTGGAGGGCACAAGCCCTAGCTCGCAGCAAATAAGAAAGCAGCAAAAATAGAGGAACTTCATGAACACTTGGAGGGCACCAAACTGAATCGACCAAAATAGCTCGCCATGGCTAGGAGGGGGAGGGGCGAGGGATGCAGACAAATCTAGCAATAACACCTCGACCAAGCACCAAGCTCGGCACATAACCACGACTAGACATTGGTTGTGATGACTCAGCAGCAGCAGGGGACTCTGACATAAGGATTTGGTGCCAAAAACAGTGAGCATCGGTTCTACATTTAGCTCAAATTGGGTTATTTCTCATAGGCCCTTTGTTGCAAACAAAGATTGCTTCAACATGCAAATGCGACTAAAAACATTGACCAGAGACAAACTTGTCCGTTTAATATGTATAAGATTCAGAACTCTGTTTACAGTTCTTACAACATCAACTCAAACCAGGTACGTTTAAGAAGACAAACTATGACGACATCAAACGAATTTAGCTGCAACTGTATTAATGTATGAGGGTGTTCAGGCCATCCCACCACTGCTCACTGTCCTGATTATCTGAAACAGAGCTGCACAGACAGAGTTGTAGCGTGTTAAAAGAGGCAAATCAGCTGGAAGATCTTTCTTTTGAGATTACAAAATAAGTGATACTAAAATGAAACAATTCATCTTAGTTATGCTGAAAGACAGACAAATAGCAACGACGTAGACAACCCTCAAGTTCCATATGGACAAGCAAGAAAAAATGGCAGAACTACACAACGTACGTTCAAGAAAATCACGAGATACAATATAAGTTTGTTTCATGCAACTTATATTTTGTTAGTCAAATCTACGATCAGAATTTGCACAAAATACAAATGGGACCAATAAATCTAGACAGAGGTAGTTTTAGCTAGCAATAGAGAAAAATACAATCATATTCATGGTAGGGGCAAAGAAATTACAAAGCCACACTATCGTATCACGTGCTCTCTACCTGTTTCGCTAAGCCATAACACACATATTGGCTTCACGATTTATATCAACAGTTGACACATCTCTATAATGCGTAATATGCGGTCCTATCCTCAAGGAACTTGGAAGTCCTGCTAAGGATAGAACCACATATCGGAGCCGCTTCCCAAGGTGGATATTATTACAACATACAATGTACTGAATGGATGAGAATACCAGATAAAGGCTTACACTCCCCACAAGCTACAACATGAATATCTCAATTACATCATTACATAGCAATCATCATACAAAATAGCGGGATCCGACTACAGGTGAAATCAAATGAAAGAAGAACAACGTCCAGCCTGCTAATCCCAGGCAGCCAACCGGGAATCTGCAAATAGAACAAGCATCGCCCTCATGTCAAACCATCGCTTTACCTATACCTTTACCTGTTCTAGTAATCTGTGAGCCTTTATGGGACTTAGTAATCTCATTAACATGGATGTCAAAACTAGCAAAGCTTAATGGGTGAGGAATTGTTAAGTGGTGAGGTTGCAGCAAGCATTAAGCATTTATATCCGGCTAACTTACGAGTACAAGAATAAGAAAAGTAAACTGCGTATAAATAGACATGAACTAGTAATGATCAAGAAATGATTCTGAGCACCTACTTACGAGTCGAACATAACCTCACCGTGTTCTCTTCCCGAACTTCCTCGAAAAGAGACGATCACGGTTGTGCACATAGTTGGTGTATTTTAATTAGATTTAGTGTCAAGTTCTCTACAACCGGAGGTTATAAATTTCCATGTCGCCACATAACCGCGGGCACGGCTTTCCAAAAGATATAACCCTGCAGGGGTGCTCCAACCCGTCCATCATAAATTACCACTAGCTACGTTGAAAGACCTCAACCTCGGGATAGCCTGAAGTATCCTCAAAATCCCGGTTGTTGGGGATGTTCCCCACGGCTAAGACCCGACAAGAGTCTAGACCAAGCCAGGAGCACGGAGGCTTCGTGGAACGCATTTCCAGGGTCATAGAGGAGACAAGAAGGCCCAAAGGCCTCGGAGGACATCCGGCAGAAGGCCGGCTCATGAATAAGCTACCAGCAGGCCAGCTTGACTAGAAGGCCAAAGAGGTGGCTGATTTCCTAACTTGGGAGATAAGATGAGCAAGAGTTGGAGTAGGATACGGGTTAGTAGTATGACCCGAATCCTTCTGTAAACCTAGGGACTCCACCTATTATATAAAGAGGAGCTCCTAGGATGAAAAAGACTAAGTTGCAACCTCTTGAAAGCTAGGTTAGCGTATCAGGATCCTTGTAATCACTACGGTAGGATGGTCCAAATGCGTAACCACGATCCTAGACCCTTTGATGAAACTGTGTGTGATGCATTAATCGCAAATGGTGTTGTAAAAAAACCCGTCAAAAAAGATACAAAAAGTTTGCGATGGTGGAGACATCAAACATGATTTAGACTTTAGTTATGTGTGCGATGTGCGGCATACAGTTAATCCAGAAGAACTATTTGCGATTTGCCAGAACAACAGAAACGGCAGCCATATCAAGTTGTGTGTGCGATATGCGGCATACAGTTCACTCGCATGAACTGTTTGCGATTAGGGAACGCAACAGAAACTGTCAGCGAGATCAAGGTATGTGCAATATACGACTTACAGTTCACTCGGATGAACTGTTTTCGATTAGGCAACACACCATAAACGGTTCAACTTAACAAGATCTGTGTGATATGTGACATACAGTTCACATAGATGAACTTTTTGCGATGAGCCAAAAGAACACAAACGATTCGTGTAAGCAAGATGTGTGTGATACGCAACTCCACTTAGCCTTCCCGCGCTCCAGCGAAGGCTTCCCGTGCTCCCACAGGATAGAATTATAAAATGCCCAATCCCCTAGCCAGCTACTAGCTATAAATAACCACAAAAATGGCCGTCGGCAGCGACTCGCTTCTTATCCACTTGCTAGCAAGTTACCCACACATACTGGCATATCCCCAACGGCCGACGATAGGATGGAGTTGCGCGATGGGAACAGGCGCCGGAGATCATAGTTTAGGTTAATTAATTATTGTCCGGCGGCTTGCCTTCGGATTCTTCTCCAGTCTCACTGTCTGCGTCGCTACCGTTGTGACTGCGGGTGGATGTTGAGTATATTGCTTATTAGGAAAGACGAGATAGACTAGGGTTTGTTCTGGCTTGTCTTGTACTCCAAGTAGATCATTGTACTCCTATATATTTGCCCACGAGGATCAAGCAATACAATGGACTCTTCCACAAATCCTCTCTCTCCCTTTTTACATGGTATCGGAGCCAAGTCAATCCTAAGCCCTAACCGCCGCCGCTTCCACACCCGCGCACCGCCCCCGGGGTGGTCAGCCTCCATCACTGCCGCCGGGTGCCGTGCCGCCCGTACCTAGGGTTCGTCCGCCGGTCGTGTTGGCCGGCTGCCCTAGAGAGTCTTTTCCCCGAGCCTTGCTCCGGGGTTTTCTCTCTCCCGCCGGTCATCTTGATCGCGGGGTTTCTTTTTGCTTTTTTGATCTATTCTTGATCGGGTTGCGTCGCCCACCACCGCCGTCGATCCCAAGCGCCTCTACTCCGACCCCGGCGCGACCAGCCGGCATCTCCTCTGACCCGGCGGCCACGCGCGCCGAGGCTGCCTGTCAGGGCCAGCCGCCATCCGTGCGTCGGTCCGCCTGTCGCCCTGTGCCGGCCATCACCGCCCTGCTCCGACCGGGACACCTGCATCGCCCCGACCCGGCGGCCTCACGCCATGCGATGGAAAATCATTGTCGTCGCTCACGCGCCGGCCCGCCCATCAATCCACATCACCCGCCTCCGCCGCGTCTGCACGGCGGCCCGGCGGTCTACCTCGCCAGCCTCGTCGTCGGCTGCGTCGGGACGACAGCTTTAGGCTCGTTGGCTGCCTCAACTCAGGCCCCGCTGCTCCGTTGGTCGCTCGGGCCTCGCTGCCCGGGCGCCCGCGTTGCTTTGGCAGCCCGGGTGCTGGTGCTAACAAGCTTGTCCGCACGACATCCCACGCCGTCCGTCGTCGCCGGCTTCATCTCGGACTCTGCCGCCACCACGCATCCACCGAGCGGCGTCCCCGACCTCGCGCGCGATCGGCTTGATCAACCGCTCGCCGCCGTGATCCGCCTCATCTACGCCGCGTGACCGACCTGGCCCGTCGGTTACGCGCGCCTCCGTAGGTCCCGTGATGATCGTCCCCGAGTTCAGCGCGCCTCTCCACCGATCGAGCATCGGGCTGCGCTGCGTCGCCCCGTCGGGCCGCAGCACCGCTGCCCCGTGGTTCTCCTCGTAGCTGCATCGACTCGTGCGTCGCCGCTGCGTCGTCCCTTTGGGCCGTAGTGTCGAGTTACGCGATCCCTGCCGCCGCCCCGAGGCTGTCCCCGCAGTTGCACCGACTCATGAACCGCCGTTGTGTCGCCCCTTCGGGCTGCAGCATCGCGGCCCGCGGTCCCCGCCGTTGCCCCGACCCGCCTACCGCCGCTGCGTCACCCCTTCGGGCCGTAGCGCCGCGACGCGCGATCCGCTCCGCCGTCACCGCGCGTCGACCTCCCGTGGTATGCGTCGTGCCGTCTTCCTTGGCGCGGGAACGCCACCGTCCGTGCCGGTCTTCGTCACGCTGTCAGGGTTCTTCGCCTACTTCGACCACCGCCACCGCACTCCTAACCTAGCCGCCGCCCGTCCACCCTCTTCGTCTTCGTCCAAGCACCAGCCTGTCGCCAGCGTTGCCGTCATCTACCCCGACCACTTCGTCTACTCCGACCACCGTTGGTGACATCGGCCCCGCGCCGATGGACGCTGCAATCGTCGTCGAGTTCTTCTCCGGCACCTCCGACTTCTCCGACATGGCGTACAACTCGTGCAGGTCCCTCGTCTATGCATGCCCGGTGCTGGCAACACCAATGCGTGCCTTCATCCATGACGTGTCCCCGGGCCTGGCAAGCCTGGTCGGCGCTTCGTCAACTTCGTCTTTGTCCGTCTACGCATGCCCGGTGCTGGCAACACTGATGCGTGCCTTCTTCTACGATGTGTCCCTGGGGTTGGCAACCCCAGCGCGACGCATCGTTAACAATGTCTTCTCCCCGGCGCACCACTACTTCGACACCACTGCGCCCACGCTAACTCGGCGCCCCCTTGCACCCGCGGCTCCATGGCGACTTCCTCGACACCGGCCACCCCGACTCGACATGGACCACGGCATTCTTCGCACAGCTAACTCGACCACGGCTCCGCCACCTATACCCTCGGTTACCACGACAAATGGCACAAAGGGATACTGCCTTGCTTGAGCAACCTCGTCGGTTGCCACTGCAGCCACGACTCCGCGATGCATCGACCGTTACGACTGTGGGGGGGTGTCCGTCGGCTTAACTTCGGATTCTTCTCCAGTCTCACCGTCTGCGTCGCTACCGTTGTGACTGCAGGGGGATGTTGAGTATATTGATTATTTGGAAAGACGAGATAGACTAGGGTTTGTTCTGGCTTGTCTTGTACTCCAAGTAGATCATTGTACTCCTATATATATGCCCACGAGGCTCAAGCAATACAATGGACTATTCCACCAATCCTCTCTCTCCCTTTTTACATGGTATCGGAGCCAAGAGGTCTTGGGTTCAAGACCCGGCTGGCTGCAATTAAATTGCAGCCCACTTTCGATCCACGTTTAGGCCTGAGGGAGCCACACGTGAGGGGGAGTGTTGACGTATAATGTGCATCCTAGTCTCTTCCATCAGACCGGTCTTTTGGTTGCATTGGCTAGAGCATGCACTCCTACAATTATACCTCCAGAGCCGGATGATTCCTGCTCTGGAGGTATAATTAATTCACATAATCTTAGATCGAATAACTAAAGCTTCCCCAATGTGATCGTGCGCCGGTGAAAGCACAAGTGCTTGACGACAACATGTACCTAGGGTAGGGCAATATACCTGATCTAAGTACGCTACCCAAGGACACTGCCCTAAAATCAAGGATGTTCAAAGGACAGCAGATTCTACCGACTGAAATCACCACATGAGACAACCCACTCGACTGAGAGTTCCACTCGGACAACCCAATTCCATTCGACAAGAAGTATGCCCACTCGACTGCATCAAGAACCACTCGAAGTATAGAAGATCTAAGGTCACCCTGAATGACAACGGTCAGGCGTTCACTTTGTAGTCTTAATGATCATTTATATGACATTAATGCTAGCGTTACCAGTAACTTCCTATCTTTATGTACATTGAACCCTGTGTAACTGAGGGCCGGAGGGGTCTGGCGAACTCTATATAAGGCACCCCCTACTCAGGCACAAGGCTTCGCACCCCCTATAACTTCACGCTTAATCCAATCGACTGAGCTCCCGAGCACCGAGACGTAGGGCTGTTACTTCCACTGAGAAGGGCCTGAACTCGTAAGTCTTGCGTGCACAAGTTCACCATAGCTAGGATCTTGCCTCCTCATACCTACCCCTCATTCTACTGTCAAGCTTAGGACCACGACAGTGCTCCCTGCGTCATTTTGGTAATTAATGTCAACAGATATCTTGTTGGACTAATGCTTTTATCTAGTGTATTTCAGACAAGTTCAACAATGGCATGGAAAGGACAAGAGGACGTGGAACCCCTTCGAAATGCTAACAACACATATTGGCAAAAGCTCAAGACTCTTCATTTATATTGTAGCGATCGAAGATCAAATTAAGCCCATAGGAAAGCCAATGCTATTAAAAGGGGATGAGGTGTTGCTTAATGGCTTGCTTGCTCAAAATGCTTAGCGATATTGCTCCAAAGCCCTCAACCACTTTCTCATTCTAAATATGTCAAAACCCAAAACTCCAACTTGGCCCCACCGATTCTTTCTATCCGGTGCCACCGAGTTCATTTGACATAGCCACTGCCAGAAACCCTAACATTTCGGTCAGACAGATATGGATCTCGGTCTCACCAAGATGGCCTTGCCAAGTCTCTGTCGCCTGTTGCAATTATTTCGCTCTCACCGAAATAGCGGTCGGTCTCACCGAGTTGGCTTGAGATCCTCTCTGTTGCCTTATTGCTTCACTTCGGTCTCACCGAGTTGATGCAATCAGTGCCACCGAGTTGAGCTTTGCCCTAATCCCTAGCACATCGGTCACACCGAGTTGTTACAGTCAGTCCCACCGAGATTCCTAACGTTCACATTTTGAACTGAATAGGTCTCACCGAGTTCTTCTGTTCGGTCTGACCGAGTTGGTGTTGGGAATCGTAGCATAATTTTAAAATTTTCCTACGTTCACCAAGATGCATCTATGGAGTATACTAGCAACGAGGGGAAGGGAGTGCATCTACATACCCTTGTAGATCGCGAGCGGAAGCGTTCCAATGAACATGGATGACGGAGTCGTACTCGCCGTGATCCAAATCACCAATGACCGAGTGCCGAACGGACGGCACCTCCGCGTTCAACACACGTACGGTGCAGTGACGTATCCTCCTTCTTGATCCAGCAAGGGGAAGGAGAGGTTGATGGAGATCCAACAGCACGACGGCGTGGTGGTGGATGTAGCGGTTCTCAGGCAGGGCTTCGCCGAGCTTCTGCGCGAGAGAGAGAGGTGTTGCAGGGGAGGAGGGAGGCGCCCAGGGCTGTTGTGTGCTGCCCTCCCTCCCCCCCCTTTATATAGGCCCCCTGGGGGGGCGCCGGCCCCAAGATATGGGATCTCAAGGGGGGGCGGCGGCCACAAGGGGGCGAAGGGGTTGCCTTGCCCCCCAAGGCAAGGGGGAACTCCCCCCCCCGCTAGGGTTCCCAACCCTAGGCGCATGGGGGGAGGCCCAAGGGGGGGCGCCCCAGCCCACTAAGGGCTGGTTCCCTTCCACTTTCAGCCCACGGGGCCCTCCGGGATAGGTGGCCCCACCCGGTGGACCCCCGGGACCCTTCCGGTGGTCCCGGTACAATACCGATAACCCCTGAAACTTTCCCGGTGGCCGAAACTGGACTTCCTATATATAATTCTTCACCTCCGGACCATTCCGGAATCTCTCGTGACGTCCGGGATCTCATCCGGGACTCCGAACAACTTTTGGGTTTCCGCATACATATATCTCTACAACCCTAGCGTCACCGAACCTTAAGTGTGTAGACCCTACGGGTTCGGGAGACATGCAGACATGACCGAGACGCCTCTCTGGTCAATAACCAACAGCGGGATCTGGATACCCATGTTGGCTCCCACATGTTCCACGATGATCTCATCGGATGAACCACGGTGTCGAGGATTCAATCAATCCGTATGCAATTCCCTTTGTCAATCGGTATGTTACTTGCCCGAGATTCAATCGTCGGTATCCCAATACCTTGTTCAATCTCGTTACCGACAAGTCTCTTTACTCGTACCGCAATGCATGATCCCGTGACTAACGCCTTAGTCACATTGAGCTCATTATGATGATGCATTACCGAGTGGGCCCAGAGATACCTCTCCGTCACACGGAGTGACAAATCCCAGTCTCGATCTGTGCCAACCCAACAGACACTTTCGGAGATACCCGTAGCGCACCTTTATAGTCACCCAGTTACGTTGTGACGTTTGGCACACCCAAAGCACTCCTACGGTATCCGGGAGTTGCACGATCTCATGGTCTAAGGAAAAGATACTTGACATTGGAAAAGCTCTAGCAAACGAAACTACACAATCTTTTATGCTATGCTTAGGATTGGGTCTTGTCCATCACATCATTCTCCTAATGATGTGATCCCGTTATCAATGACATCCAATGTCCATAGTCAGGAAACCATGACTATCTGTTGATCAACGAGCTAGTCAACTAGAGGCTTACTAGGGACACTTTGTGGTCTATGTATTCACACATGTATTACGATTTCCGGACAATACAATTATAGCATGAATAATAGACAATTACCATGAACAAAGAAATATAATAATAACCATTTATTATTGCCTCTAGGGCATATTTCCAACAGTTGGCTCAAATGTCTGTATAATGATTGAATTTTGTATACCACTTCACCCCCTTCTCCATAAGTGAGAGAGCCATCAGAATGTGCCTAGACTTCGAACATACATTTTCTGAGAGAGAACAACCTACACATGTGTTGAAATCAAGATATTCCAATCCTATCACAAGATTCTTGATTTGTAGCCTTCCCCAAGTTGCTTTTGAAGGAAATATACCCGAGAGGCAATAATAAAGTTTTTATTTTATATTTCCTTATTCATGATAAAGGTTTATTATTCATGCTAGAATTGTATTGATCGGAAACTTAAATACATGTGTGAAAACATAAACAAATACCGTGTCCCCAGTAAGCCTCTAATAGACTAGCTCGTTGATCAAAGATGGTTAATAGACTAGCTCGTTTCCTATCCATAGACATGTGTTGTCATTTGATAACGGGATCACGTCATCAAGAGAATGATGTGATGGACAATACCCATCTGTTAGCTTAGCATATTGATCGTTCAGTTTATTGTTGTTGCTTTCGTAATGTCAAATACATATTCCTTCAATAATGAGATTATGCAACTCCCGGATACTGGAGGAATACCTTGTGTGCTATCAAACATCACAACGTAACTGGGTGATCATTAAGATGCTTTACGGGTATCTCCGAAGGTATTTGTTGAGTTGGCATGGATCGAGATTAGGATTTGTCACTCCGTGTATCGGAGAGGTATCTCTGGGCCCTCTCGGTAATACACATCATAAGAAGCCTGGCAAGAAAAGTGACTAAGGAGTTAGTTACAAGATGATGTATTACGGAACGATGAAAGAGACTTGCCGGTAACGAGATTGAACTAGGTATGAAGATACAGACGATCGAATCTCGGGCAAGTAACATACCGATGGATAAAGGGAATTACGTATGTTGTCATAAGGTTGGAACGATAAAGATCTTCGTAGATTATATAGGAGACAATATGGGCATCCAGGTTCTGCTATTAGTTATTGACCGGAGAGGTGTCTCGGTCATGTCTACGGAGTTCTCAAACCTGTAGGTTCCACACGCTTAACGTTCGTTGACGATATAGTGTTATATGAGTTATATTAAATTGGTGACCGAATGTTGTTCGGAGTCCCGGATGAGATCATGGACATGACGAGGAGCTCCGGAAGTAAAGATTGATATATAGAATGATACTATTCAGGCACCGGAATAGTTTCGGGTGGTGCCGGGTGGACATTGGATCACCGGAAGGGGTTCCGGGAAGCCCTGGAAGAAAGATGGGCCTATTGGGCCATTAGTGTTGGGAACGTAGAATGCAATTTCAAAAAAATTCCTACGCTCGCGCAAGATCTATCTAGGAGATGCATAGCAACGAGGGGGGAAGAGTGTGTCCACGTACCCTCGTAGACTGAAAGCGGAAGCGTTTGACAACGCGGTTGATGTAGTCGAACTTCTTCTAGCTCCGACCGATCAAGTACCGAAGGTACGACACCTCCGAGTTCTGCACAGGTTCAGCGCGATGATGTCCCTCGCCTTCTTAATCTAGAAAGGTGTCGAGGAAGTAGATGAGTTCCGTCAGCATGATGGCGTGGTGATGTGATCCGCGCAGGGCTTCGCCTAAGCACTTCGAAGATATGACCGGAGGCGTAAACTGTCGAGGGGGCACCGCACATGGCTAACTATTGTTGTTGTGTGTTCTAGGCGCCCCCCCACATATATATAGGTGGGAGGGGGAGGGGAGCAGCCATGGGGCGCCCCCAGTAGGAGGAATACTACTTGGGGTCCTCTCCCAATTCGCCCCCCTTTCGTTATTTTACCGGAGTGGAAAAGGGAATAGGGAAGGGAGGAAGGAAAGGGGGGCACCCCTTGTGGGCTGGTGTGCGCCCCATTTATGGCCCATATGGCCCATTATTCCCCCCGGGGGTTCCGGTAACCCCCCGGTACTCTGATAAATACCTGATACTATCCGGAACACTTCTGGTGTCCGAATACTATCTTTCTATACATCAATATTTACCTCTCGACCATTTCGAGAGTCCTCGTCATGTCCGTGATCTCATCCGAGACTCTGAACAACATTCTGTCACTAAATTACATAACTCATATAATACAAAATCGTCGGCGAACGTTAAGCGTGCGGGCCCTACGAGTTCGAGAACTATGTAGACATGACCGAGAGACCTCTCTGGTCAATAAACAATAGCGGGACCTGGATGCTCATATTGGCTCCTACATATTCTACGAAGATCTTTATCGGTCGAACTGTTTTGACCACATACGTTATTCCCTTTATCATCGAGATGTTACTTGCCTGAGATTCGATCATCGGTATCTTCATACCTAGTTCCATCTCGTTACAGGCATGTCTCTTTTACTCGTTCCATAATACATCACCTTGTAACTAACTCATTAGTCACTTTGCTTGCAAGGCTTATTATGATGTGCATTATCGAGAGGGCCCAGAGATACCTCACCGATACTCGGAGTGACAAATCCTAATCTCGATCTATGCCAACCCAACAAACACCTTCGGAGATACCTGTAGTGCATCTTTATAATCACCCAGTTACGTTGTAACATTTGATAGCACACAAGCTATTCCTCCGTTATCCGAGAGTTGCATAATCTCATGGAATAATTAGATTTATGCCCCTAGTTGTGTCCCACTCATCTCTTTTACCCCTAATTCCCAAAAGTCACCGGTTCTGTCATCCCCACGAATGTTATTCCCTAATGAAACTTGGCAGGCACTTAAAACATTTGTCATTCTTTGCCACGAAATTATTTTTGAATTTTTTTGAACTTTTTTAGATTTTACTATTAATGGTGGTAGCATAAGAGCTAAAACTCGGATGGCCACTTTCCAACACTTTTTTCATGAATGCAAATGACACTGACATATAGGTGATGTTTTTCTGAACATTTTGGTATCTTATTTGCATTTTTCTGATTTAGTATGAATTAGTTATGAAGTTTTCAAACTGACGGTCAAACGGTCAGAGGGCAAAAGCGTAAGAGGAGAAAAATGATTTGGATAGAACCAGTGACTTTTGGGAATTAGGGGTAAAACAGACGAGTGGGACACAACTAGGGGCATAAATCGAATTATCCCTAATCTCATAGTCGAAGGAATATGTATTTGACATAAAGAAAGCAATAGCAATAAAACTGAATGATCAATATGCTAAGCTAACGGATGGGTCTTTTCCATCACATCATTCTCCTAACGATGTGATCCCATTCATCAAATGACAACACATGTCTATGGTTAGGAAACTTAACCATCTTTGATTAACGAGCTAGTCTAGTAGAGGCTTACTAGGGACACAGTGTTCTGTCTATGTATCCACACATGTATCAAGTTTCCGGTTAATACAATTCTAGCATGAATAATAAACATTTATCACGATATAAGGAAATATAAAATAACAACTATATTATTGCCTCTAGGGCATATTTCCTTCAGTCTCCCACTTGCACTAGAGTCAATAATCTAGTTCACATCACCATGTGATTTAACACCAATACTTTACATATTTATGTGATTAACACCCATAGTTCACTCTAAGTCTCAATAATCTATTTCACATCGGTATGTGATTAACACCCAAAGAGTACTGAGGTGTGATCATGTTTTGCTTCTGAGAGGAGTTTGTCAACGGGTCTGCCACATTCAGATCTGTATGTATTTTGCAAATTTCTATGTCTACAATGCTCTGCATGGAGTTACTCTAGCTAATTGCCCCCATGTTCAATACGTATCTAGATTTAGACTTAGAGTTATCTAGATCAGTGTCAAAGATTGCATCGACGTAACTCTTTACGATGAACTCT
This sequence comes from Triticum aestivum, assembly GCF_018294505.1. Lineage (NCBI taxonomy): Eukaryota > Viridiplantae > Streptophyta > Magnoliopsida > Poales > Poaceae > Triticum > Triticum aestivum. The sequence continues at coordinate 186,812,370 of NC_057805.1, read as the reverse complement.
TTATCACCTCCGTAATCGAGAAACATTTCCTTAGTCCTCTTTAGGCACCTAAGGGTAATTTTGACCGTTGTCCAGTGATCTACTCCTAGATCACTATTGTACACAACATGGCATACTTTATAGAACCTATGGATGAGGCATAGGGAATGACTTTCATTCTCTCTCTCTATCTTCTGTCATGTTCGGGTTTTGTGTCTTACTCTACTTCACACCTTGCAACACAGACAAGAACCCTTTCTTTGAGTGATCTATTTTGAACTTCTTAAAAAAATTCCAAGGTACGTGCTTTGCAAAAGTCCTATTAAGTGTCTCGATCTATCCCTATAGATCTTGATTCCCAATATATAAGTAGCTTCACTGAGGTCTTTCATTGAAAAATTATTATTCAGGTATCCTTTTATGCTAACCAGAAATTCTATATCATTTCCGATCAACAATATGTCATCCACATGTACTACAGAGCTCCACTCACTTTCTTGTAAATACAAGCTTCACCAAAAGTCTGTATAAAACCATATCATCAAAGAATATATTCCAACTCTGAGATGCTTGCACCAGTCCATAGATGGATCGCTGGAGCTTGCACACTTTGTTAGCACCTTTAGGATCGAAGAAACCTTCTGGTTGCATCATATACAACTCTTCTTTAAGAAATCCATTAAGGAATGCAATTTTGACATCCATTTCCCAGATTTCATAAAATGCGGCAATTGCTAACATGATTCAGACAGACTTAAGCATCGCTACGAGTGAGAAAATCTCATCGTAGTCAACACCTTGAACTTGTCAAAAACTTTTTTGCGACAAGTCGAGCTTTGTAGACAGTAACATTACCATCAGCGTCCGTCTTCTTCTTGAAGATCCATTTATTCTCTATGGCTCGCTGATCATCGGGCAACTCCACCAAAGTCCACACTTCGTTCTCATACATGGATCCTATCTTAAATTTCATGGCCTCAAGCCATTTATCGGAATCTGGGCTCATCATAGCTTCTTCATAGTTCGTAGGTTCGCCATAGTCTAGTAACATGACTTCCAGAACAGGATTACCGTACCACTCTGGTGCGGATCGTGCTTTGGTTGACCTACGAGGTTCATTAGTAACTTGATCTGAAGTTTCATGATCATCATCATTGGCTTCCTCTCTAGTTGGTGTAGTCATCACGGGAACGGTTTTCTGTGATGAGCTACTTTCAAATTCAACAGAAGCTACGATTACCTCATCAAGTTCTACTTTCCTCCCACTCACTTCTTTCGACAGAAACTCCTTCTCTAGAAAGGTTCCATTCTTGGCAACAAAGTTTTTGCCTTCGGATATGTGGTAGAAGGTGTACCCGATTGTTTCCTTAGGGTATCCTACGAAGACGCACTTTTCCGATTGGGGTTTGAGCTTATCAGGCTGAAGCCTTTTGACGTAAGTGTCGCAACCCCAAACTTTAAGAAATGATAGCTTAGGCGTCTTGCCAAACCACAGTTCATACGGTGTCGTCTCAACGGATTTAGAATGTGCCCTATTTAACGTGAATGTAGCTGTCTCTAATGCATAACCCCAAAACGATAGTAGTAAATCGGTAAGAGACATCACATATCGCACTATATCTAATAAAGTGCGGTTACGATGCTCGGACACACCATTACATTGTGGTGTTCCAGGTGGCGTGAGTTGTGAAACTATAACACATTGTTTTAAATGAAGGCCAAACTTGTAACTCAAATATTCACCTCCGCGATCAGATCGTAGAAACTTTATTTTCTTGTTACGATGATTCTCCACTTCACTCTGAAATTCCTTGAACTTTTCAAATATTTCAGACTTGTGTTTCATTAAGTAGATATACCCATATCTGCTCAAATCATCTGTGAAGGTCAGAAAATAACGATACCCGCCATGTGCCTCAACACTCATCGGACCACATACATCGGTAGGTATTATTTCCAATAATTCATTGGCTCGCTCCATTGTTCCGGAGAAGGGAGTTTTAGTCATCTTGCACATGAGGCATGGTTCGCAAGTATCAAATGATTGATAATCAAGTGATTCCAAAAATCCATCCGCAAGGAGTTTCTTCATGCGCTTTACACAAATATGACCTAAACGGCAGTGCCACAAATATGTTGCACTATCATTATCAACTTTGCATCTTTTGGCATGAATATTATGAATATTTGTATCACTATGATCAAGATTCAATAAACCATTTACATTTGAGGTATGACCAAAGAAGGTATTATTCATGTAAACACAACAATAATTAATCTCTGACTTAAATGAATAACCGTATTGCGATAAACATGATCCAATCATATTCATGCTCAACGCAAATACTAAATAAAATTTATTTAGGTCCAACACTAATCCCGAAGGTAGAGGGAGTGTGCGATGGTGATCTTATCAACCTTGGAATCACTTCCAACACACATCGTCACCTCGCCCTTAACTAGTCTCTGTTCATTTTGCAACTCCTGTTTTGAGTTGCTAATCTTGGCAACTGAACCGGTATCAAATACCCTGGGGTTACTATGAACACTAGTAAAGTACACATCAATAACTTGTATATCAAACATACTGTTGTTCACTTTGCCATCCTTCTTATCCACAAGGTATTTGGGGTAGTTTCGCTTCCAGTGACCATTCCCTTTGCAGTAGAAGCACTCAGTTTCAAGCTTAGGTCTAGCTTTGGGCTTCTTCACGGAAGTGGCAACTTGCTTGTCATTCTTCTTGGAGTTCCCTTTCTTTTCCTTTGCCCTTTTTTTGAAACTAGTGGTCTTGTTAACCATCAACACTTGATGCTCTTTCTTGATTTCTACCTTCGCCGATTTCAGCATCGCGAAGAGCTCGGGAATCTTTTCCATTATCCCTTGCACATTATAGTTCATCACGAAGTTCTAGTAGCTTGGTGATAGTGACTGGAGAACTCTGTCAATCACTATCTTATCTAGAAGATTAACTCCCACTTGATTCAAGTAATTGTAGTACCTAGACATTCTGAGCACATGCTCACTGGTTGAGCTATTCTCCTCCATCCTTTAGGCAAAGTACTTGTCAGAGGTCTCATACCTCTCGACACGGGCATGAGTTGGAAATACCAATTTCAGCTCTTGGAACATCTCATATGCTCCGTGGCGTTCAATTTTTTTGAAGTCCCGGTTCTAAGCCGTAAAGCATGGTGCACTAAACTATCAAGTAGTCATCATATCGAGCTTGCAAAATGTTCATAATGTCTATATCTGCTCCTACAATAGGTTTTTCACCTAGCGGTGCATCGAGGACATAATTCTTATGTGAAGCAATGAGGATAATCCTCAGATCATGGACCGAGTCTCCATCGTTGCTACTATCATCTTTCAACTTAGTTTTCTCTAGGAACATATCAAAAAATGAGGGAGCTAAATCACGAGCTATTGATCTACAACATAGATATGCAAATACTATCAGGACTATGTTCATGATAAATTAAGTTCAATTAATCAAATTACTTAAGAACTCCCACTTAGATAGACTTCCCTCAAGTCATCTAAATGATACGTGATCCAAATCAGCTAACCCATGTCCGATCATCACGTGAGATGGGGTAGTCATCAATGGTGAACATCTCTATGTTGATCATATCTACTATATGATTCATGTTCGACCTTTAGGTCTCCAGTGTTCCAAGGCCATGTCTATACATGCTAGGCTCGTCAAGTTTAACCCAAGTATTCCGCATGTGCAAAACTGTCTTGCACCTATTGTATGTGAACGTAGAGTCTATCACAGCTGATCATCATGTGGTGTCTCAACACGACGAACTGTCACAACGGTGCATACTCAGGGAGAACACTTTTACCTTGAAATTTAGTGAAGGAATCATCTTATAATGCTACCGCCGTACTAAGCAAAATAACATGCATAAAAGATAAACATCACATGCAAGCAGAATATGTGACATGATATGGCCATCATCATCTCGTGCTTTTGATCTCTATCTCCAAAGCATCATCATGATCGCCACCGTCACTGGCTCGACACCTTGACTCCATCATTGCGTCGTTGTCGTCTCGCCAACTATTGCTAACTCATAGCGATAAAGTAAAGCAATTACATGGCGTGTGCATTTCATACAATAAAGAGACAACCATACGGCTCCTGCCGGTTGCCAGATATCTTACAAAACATGATCATCTCATACAATAACTCATATATCATCATGTCTTGACCATATCACATCACAACATACCCTGCGAAAACAAGTTAGACGTCCTCTACTTCATTGTTGTAAGTTTTTATGTGGCTTCTATGGGCTTCTAGCAAGAATCGTTCTTACCTACACATAAAACCAAAACGGTGTTTTGCCAAGTTTGCTGTTTTAACCTTCTTCAAGGACCGGTCGTAGTCAAATTCAATTGAACTAAAGTAGGAGAAACAGACATCCGCCAGCCACCTATATGCAAAATTAGTTGCATGTCAGTCGGTGGAACCGGTCTCATGTGCGTGGACATGTAAGGTTGGTCTGGGCCGCTTCATCCCACAATGCCGCCGAATCAAAATAAGACGTTGGTTGTAAGCAGTATGACTATCACCACCAACAACTCTTTGTGTTCTACTCGTGCATATCATCTATGCATAAACCTGGCTCTGATACCACTGTTGGGAAACGTAGCATGCAATTTCGAAAAATTTCCTACGCTCATGCAAGATCTATCTAGGAGATGCATAGCAACGAGGGGGGCAGAGTGTGTCCACGTACCCTCGTAGACCAAAAGCGGAAGCGTTTGACAACGCAGTTGATGTAGTCAAACTTCTTCTAGCTCCGACCGATCAAGTACCGAACGTACGGCAACTTCGAGTTCTGCACACGTTCAGCGCGATGACGTCCCTCACCCTCTTGATCCATCAAGGTGTCGAGGAAGTAGATGAGTTCTGTCAGCATGATGGCATGGTGACAGTGATGGTGATGTGATCCACGCAGGGCTTCGCCCCAGCACAACGAAGATATGACCGGAGGGGTAAACTGTGGAGGAGGGCGCCGCACACAGCTAACGATTGTTGTTGTGTGTTCTAGGCGCCCCTCCCCACGTATATATAGGTGGGAGGGGGAGGGGAGCAGCCATGGGGTGCCCCAAGTAGGAGGAATCCTACTTGGGTCCTCTCCCAATTTGTCCCCCCTTTCCTTATTTTACCAGAGAGGAAAAGGGAAGAGGGAAGGGAGGAAGGAAGGGGGGCGAACCACCTCTTCCTTCTCCCAATCGGCCTCCTGCCATAGGGGTTGCCACCCCTTGTGGGCTCGTCTGCTCCCCTCTTATGGCCCATATGGCCCATTATTCCCCTCGGGGGTTCCGGTAACCCCTCGGTACTCTGATAAATACCTGATACTATCTGGAACACTTCCGGTGTCCGAATACTATCATCCTATACATCAATCTTTACCTCTCGACCATTTCGATACTCCTCGTCATGTCCGTGATCTCACTTGGGACTCCGAACAACATTCGGTCACCAAATCACGTAACTCATATAAAACAAAATCATCATCGAATGTTAAGCGTGCGGACCCTATGGGTTCAAGAACTATGTAGACATGACCGAGACACCTCTTCGGTCAATTACCAATAGTGGAACCTGGATGGTCATATTGGCTCCTACATATTGTACGAAGATCTTTATCGGTCGAACCATTATGACAACATACGTTATTCCCTTTGTCATCGGTATGTTACTTGCCCGAGTTTCGATCGTCGGTATCTTCATACCTAGTTCAATCTCATTACAGGCTAGACTCTTTACTCGTTCCGTAATACATTATCTTGTAACTAACTCATTAGTCACTTTTCTTGCAAGGCTTCTTATGATGTGCATTACTGAGAGGGCCCAAAGAGACCTCTTCGATACTCGGAGTGACAAATCCTAATCTCGATCTATGCCAACCCAAGAAACACCTTCGGAGATACCTGTAGTGCATCTTTATAATCACCCAGTTATGTTGTAACATTTGATAGCACACAAGCTATTCCTCCGTTATCCGAGAGTTGCATAATCTCATAGTCGAAGGAATATGTATTTGACATGAAGAAAACAATAGCAATAAAACTGAACGATCAATATGCTAAGCTAACTGATGGGTCTTGTCCATCACATCATTCTCCTAATGATGTGATCTCGTTCATCAAATGACAACACATGTCTATGGTTAGGAAACTTAACCATCTTTGATTAACGAGCTAGTCTAGTAGAGGCTTACTAGGGACACGGTGTTTTGTCTATGTATTCACACATGTATCAAGTTTCCGGTTAATACAATTCTAGCATGAGTAATAAACATTTATCATGATATAAGGAAATATAAAGTAACAACTTTATTATTGCCTCTAGGGCATATTTCCTTCAATTAGAGGGGAGCACCCCAGCCCACAAGGGGCTGGCGCACCCCCTATGGCAGTCGGCCTCCCCCTTCCTTCCCTCTCCCTATCCCCCTTTCCTTTCCCCCTCCGGCATATATGGTAGAGGGGGGCGCGGCCAGGGTAGGAGCCCAAGTAGGATTCGACCCTCCTGACTGCTCCCCTCTCCCCCACCTATATATATGTTGGAGGGGGCACCACACATAACCACGAAAATCTCTTAGCTGTGTGCGGCGCCCCCCTCCACAGTTTTGTTCCTCGGTCATATTTTCGTAGTGCTTAGGCAAAGCCCTGCGAAGATACCATCACCACCACTATCACCACGCCGTCGTGCTGCCGGAACTCCACTAATTCGCCATCTTGCTGGATCAAAAAGGCGAGGACATCACCGAGATGAACATGTGCTAAACGTGAAGGGGTCGTACGTTCGGTACTCGATCGGTTGGATCGCCAAGAAGTTTGACTACATAAACCGCGTTAACAAACGCTTCCGCTTACGGGCTACGAGGGTATGTAGACACGCTCTCCCCTCTCGGTGCTATGCATGTCCATGGATAGATCTCGCGTGTGCGTAGAATTTTTTTGTTTTCCATGCAACGTTCCCAGCAGTGGCATCCGAGCCAGGTCTATGCGTAGATGATATGCACGAGTAGAACACAAAAGGTTGTGGTCATTGGTAGTCATACTGCTTACCACCAACGTCTTATTTTTCATTCGGCGGCATTGTGGTTTGAAGCAGCCCGGACCAACCTTACATGTCCACGCACATGAGACCGGTTCCACTGACTGACATGCAACTTGTTTTGCATAAAACATGGCTGGCGAGTGTCTGTTTCTCCTTCTTTAGTTGAATCAAATTTGACTGCGCCCGGTCCTTGAAAAAGGTTAAAACAACAAACTTGATAAATCACCGTTGTGGTGTTTGCGTAGTTAAGAACAGTTCTTGCTAGAAGCCTGTAACAGCCACGTAAAACTAGCAACAACAAAGTAGAGGACGTCTACCTTGTTTTTGCAAGGCATGTTGTGATGTGATATGGTCAAGACATGATGTGATATACTTTATTGTATGAGATGATCATGTTTTGTAATATAGACAACCGGCAGGAGCCTTAGGGTTGTCTCTTATTTATTGTATGAAATGCAAGATCCATGTAAATGCTTTACTTCATCGCTATGCGTTAGCAATAGTTGACAACACGACCCTGACACACCGATGGAGATCAAGGTGTCGAGCCGGTGATGACAGAGATCATGACGATGCTTTGGATATGGAGATGAAAAGCACAAGATGATGATGGCCATATCATGTCACATATTTTGATTACATGTGATGTTTATCCTTGATGCATCTTATTTTGCTTAGAATGGCGGTAGCATTATAAGATTATCCCTTCACTAAATTTCAAGATAAAAGTGTTCTCCCCGAGTATGCACCGTTGCCAAAGTTCATCGTTTCGAGGCACCTCGTGATGATCGGGTGTGATAGACTCTACGTTCACATACAACGGGTGTAAGACAGTTTTGCACATGCAGAATACTTGGGCTAAACTTGACGAGCCTAGCATGTACAGACATGGTCTCAGAACACTGGAGACCGAAAGGTCGAACATGAGTCATATAGTAGATATGATCAACATAGAGACGTTCACCATTGGTGACTACCTTATCTCACGTGATGATCGGACATGGGTTAGTTGATCTGGATCATGTTGATAGATAACTTGAGGGATGTTTATTTTAGTGGGAGTTCATTAGTAATTTGATTAATGGAACTTAAATTTATCATGAACTTAGTCTTAATAGTTTTGCATATCTATGTTGTAGATCAATGGCCCGAGCTACCGTTCCCCTGAATTTTAGTACGTTCCTAGAGAAAGCTAAGGTGAAAGATGATGGTAGCAACTACATAGACTGGGTCTATAACTTGAGGATTTTCCTCATTGCTGCACAGAAGAATTATGTCCTTGATGCACCACTAGGTGACAAGCCCGCTCCCGCTAATCTAGACGCTGTGAACGTCTGGCAAATGCGGTCTGATGACTACTCAATAGTTCAGTGTCGTGGGAAACCACGGGCACCTATGGGGCCAAAGAGCCCCTTTTGGTTCGGTGGGGGATGGGTATGTTGCACAAAGAGCGGAGAAGCATAACACAGCAGGGCAGAGATCACACGGGTAGTTTTACCCAGGTTCGGGCTGCCGCGAGGCGTAAAACCCTACTCCTACTTCGGTAGATTGATGGTGGAAAAGCGAGCGGTCTTGCCCGGCCAGGTTGCCTTGGGGCGAGAGTGGCTGCGCCTGTATGGGTGTGAGCGGGTCCAAATCCTTTCTACGATTACCATGGGCCTCCTTTTATAGATCAAGGGGTCACCACAGTGGCAAATCAGTGTTTACGTACTGATTAGATAGCAAACAGTGCTATCATACCAAACTTTGGAGGCTGACAGAGTGCATTAAATGCGCCGCTCAGTGTCAGATCACAGCTCGCCTGGCAGGCCCTGCCGGGCCATTTTGCCAGCTTCGCGCCTGCTTGCTTGACACGTCTCAGGATGGGTGCCGCCTGGAGGTATTTTCTATAGGAAGTGGCTGCCATGTGGCAGGGGGCATCCACTTAGTTAGTTAGGAGATTGACACCGCACTGATAGACGATGTGCGTCGCTGTGAGGTGGTGTGGTGGAGTAGTTTGCCTCCGTGAGCCCCGGAAAGTGTCCGGGAAAATATACAGGGGTATGCATTTTCCCCTGACTGGTGCACGGACAAGCCAAGATCAAAAGAGAATACAAGGGACCAAGATCGCCAAAAAACCAACATGGAAATCTGAGGGACCAAGACCAAGCCAGAGAAGCAAGATCCCGTCAGGAGAAGGGCCTCGTTTGCCCGGCAGGTGAGCTCAGTAAAGGGCGAGCCCACCCCCGAAAGAAAATGTCCAAGACGTCCCAGCAGGGCCGGCTGGGACACACGGAGGCAAAACCACCTCACAAACTACTCCGCCACAACCCATGTCATCAATCAGTGTGGTGTCAAGCCGCGAAGTGACTAAGTGGCAGTCATTCACCACATGGCAGCCTCTCCCTACAGGAAACACCTGCAGGTGACACCTGTCCTGCGACGTGTCAAGCGAGCAGGCATGGTGCTGGCGAGATAGTCCGGCAAGCCTTGCCGGGCAACCAACGATGTGACGTTGAGCGGTGCATTTAATGCGGTCTGTCAGCCCGCAGAGTTAGGTACGATAGCACTGTTTGCTATCTTATCAGTGCATAATGACTAGTTTTCCATTGTGGTAACCCCTTGATCTATAAAAGGAGGCCCATGGCAACGATAGAAGAGGTTAGAAGATTGGATAACTCACACCCCCATACACGCGTAGCCACTGCCGCCCTAAGGCAACCCTTGCGAGGCAAATGTACTACGCTCCACTACCACCTTTCCACCATCAATCCACCAAAGCAGGAGTAGGGTTTTACGCCTCGCGGCGGCCCTAACCTAGGTAAAAATGCCTGCGTTGTCTTTGTCGTGCTGCCACACGTTCCTCTGCTCTTTCTGCCACACGACTCCCCCTGCCGAACCAGCAAGGAGCCTTCAGGTCCCATAGGTGGCTATGGTTTCCCGCGACATCTTTGGCGCGCCAGGTAGGGGGCTTGCTTGCGCGAACCTGAAGGCATGTGTTGCGTGCTTTTGCCCATGGTGGCCCGCTTGAAGCCACTGGCGTTCGCAGCTCCCACAAAGGTACAGAAACAAAGCGGGGCCGTCCCCGCACCACATTGTTGGCCTCCACGCCTCGCCGTAGCCGCGGCTACGGCGAAGATCACTACTGGTGGCAATATGCCTACCTCGGTGGCCCATATGGCATACCCACCGTTCAGGCACTGTTCGAAGAAAGGGCACGAGATGTGCGGGCGCGAGCTCCCTCCTTCCCGTCCCTTCCCTTCGTCAGCAGTCGAACTGCTTGAGCCCCGGCGTCGTCGACGTCGACGATTACCACGTGACGCTTTGTTCAGTATTCCCCCTATTCTGGGTAATCCTGAGCAAAGCGCCGGTATGAGTCCGTTGATTGATGCCCAGGCAAGCATACTTAGGCAAGGTTGCTTGCATTGGCATGACCCATGCAACGGCAGCAGCCGGGCTGACTCAAAGGGGAAGGTGGAAAAGGGAGGGGGACTAGAGGAGCCCGACACTATACCCTGACGCACGTCAGCCGCACGAAGCACGTGTCGGTCCCTGCCGGGAATAATAGAGCTGCCCAATTGGCTTTCGATCCTCCGGGCATCGCATGCGTGCGCCACACACGCGCGGCCCGGCAGGAGAGAAAAGAAGCTTAAAATAAAAGCTAAGTACATGTCATCACTTCTTGTCGACACATTCCAGACCTTTGCAGCTGTTTATCCCTTGACGTTAGCTAGTGTTCGTATCATGAAAACCTTCATGTGATGGAACCTTGGCTAGCTTCTTTGATTGCACCATCGACCTGTCCCGAGCCATGCTCACAGAATGAGAGGCTGCATCAAGAGCAACCTAGGAAAAACCTGCCGGGACGCATCCACGCCAAGATGACTGTTAAGGGCCGGACCCATACGACAATCACGGAAATATGGTATTGGCAGGCATCCTGAGCATACATAGGGATTGATCGTACAAACACAAACATATAAGGCTCAAAGGGATAAACACGCATTTGAAATCCAGCTAGGAATATCAGTTTCACGCAAACGCTAGAAATAAAATTACTACGCAAAATATTTGTCATGTTTCCTTACAGGGCAGCGCAAAAGCGACAGTGGCCCGATACTTGGTCTGATGACCATTTGGAGCAATTCAAACATGGAGAACCCTGTTAGCCAGGGGAGCAGCTTTCTCCTTGGAGGCTGCGATGTAGGCACCCGCTGGCGGCTTCTTGAATCCATCGTCAAGGTCGAGGTCCGGATGGCGGCAGGTGATATTGCACAAGACCATGAAGAGGGCGTCATGGGCAAGCTTCCGGGACTCGGTCGCAAAACGCTCGGCCCTCCGCTCTTCATGCACCTTCAGCTTCTCGATCAGCTCGTTGAAGAAGTGTCCCAGCTTGATGCTTGGGACCTCGTGCTCATTGACCGAGAAGAATGGGCCATCCATGCCCATCACCACAGCCTGAGCACCAAGACGCTCAGCCATGTTGATCAGGCTCTTGATCCAGAGGTTACCTAGATTGCCCTGATTCTTCAGCCTGTCCTCTGCATCCTGCCGGAGACGCTTGGCGATGTCCAAATCCTTGGACAACAACTGCTGGCAGGACTCATGGGACTCTGACGAACGCTCCAATGTGTTGATCCTCGCCTTCATGTCCGAGACATTGCTGTTAGAGAATCTTGAAGGAGAGCTGCGACTGCATGTTAGCCAAGAGAATCTTCGCCTGTCGTGCCCCCTCTTTGAGTGCCTCCACCTCCTTGGCGCCTCTGGCGAGATGCTCTTTTAGCTTAGCCACCTGCAGGTTGAGGTTAGTCTTGGTGGCAGACGCGGCAGCCAGATCGTTAGTAAGCTTCTTCAGCTGAGCAGCATGGTTAGCGGCAAGGTGTCCAGGGCGGCTCCGTGGTTGTCCTCCAGTTCTTTGGTGCGCTGCTGCACAAGAGCCTCTAGATCTTCATCCTTGGCGCGAAGAGTGGCTTCGAGCTTCTCCTCGCGGAGGGAGATCTCTCACTCTCTGGTGTCTAGAGATACCTCGTGATCCGCCAGGCACGCCTCGCGGGCCATGACGTCTTAGCTCGTCATAAGGAGGGTCTCTTGCTGCCTCATAAGCACCTTGAATTGTTTGTCATGCCACTCGCACAACTCCAGACACTTATCCTTCAGCTTCTGGTCAACCTTGCTGGCGGATTCGCGCCACTCGTTGAGCGCCTGCCACTTCTGGTTGTGCCGGACCTCCATCTCTTTCACGCCTTCCGCCATGGATTCCATGAATGACAGGTCCATTGCAACGGCGACTGAGTCATCAGCCTCCCCAGCCTCATGATACAGCGGCACCCGGAGACGTTGAAGTTCCTCATCGACCTCCGTGGTGATATGTCTCCAACGTATCTAAAATTTTTGATTGTTCCATGCTATTATATTATCCATCTAGGATGTTTTATATGCATTTATATGCTACTAGTTGGATCCCCGTGCGTTGCCACGGACCAAAACAATTTACAAAGACAATAATTTATCGACTTGTTATTCTACGACAAGTGAGAATGCTCATGCAATTTAAGATCGCATCCCAACCAATGTTGACATCTTCTTACTTCATTCTTGCAACAGCACATATTCCTTTGGTTTTCTTCATCCATTCCAGGTGTTGCCTTCTTAAACTCCCAACCCTGGACAAGATAAGGCATTGGTTTGTCATATGTCTCAAATTGTCACAGGCTCGCTATCAATCTGTCTCTAGTTCCACGCATTGTGTATCATCTCCTCGTAAGCCCTGCCACATCTCCACCATGGCTCTTTCTTTTTCATGTGCCATCATGCCTCTCAAAATCAAAAGGATACACATGACCGAGCATTAAGCCTGTCGTATACTCGTATTGATATGATTAGTGAAGTAGGAGTCTGAAGAATAGCAACATACAACATTGGTAACAAAAGGGTGACCAGGGTTGCAATCGTTTTATATGATGATCGCGCACTAAGCAGCTCGGGTTACAACATGAATAATGAAGGGTTGGACATCTCGCGACAACATCCGTCACTACGTTTTGGAAGTGGTGACCATGATAAACAAAGATGGAAAGCATGTTGGGTTCCTGATATATGATCAGTAGGTTCTTCCCATAATTGTTACTCTTACTCATCTACCAGATGCTTACTTATTGCAATCATCTCAAGTGTAACAAAATCGGTTATTGACTTCTAATGCAATGGTTTCTGTTAGATTATAGGCATACCTCTGTATATGGTAGATTATGATTTGTAATCATTTCCTGCCTTATCTCTAGAAAGGCTTCTTGCCCACTAAGCCTTGTACTCTATATAAACCGTCCGAGAGACTCAATATAACATCCATCATATTCTGCTATTCTTCTCTCTATCCCTTATAACATGGTATCAGCCACAAGTTCCTAGACCTAGCCGTCGTTCGCTTCCGCACTGCACCGCCCCTCGGAAGGTCGATCATCATGATCTCTTCCGGGGGCCGCGCGACCCGTAGCACGGTTCGTCCATTGATCCGTGAATGGCTGCCCTGGTGAGCTTTTCCGATCTCTTGATCGGTTTTCTCTCCGCCGGTTGCTTGCCCGGTATTTTCCTTTTTGGGCATAGCACCGTGGCACGCGATCCCCGCCACTGCCCGAGGCCGTCCTTGCGGCTGCACTGACCAGCGCACCGCCACTGCGATGCCCCTTCAGGACATAGTGTCGCGGCTCGCGGTCCATGCCGCCACCCCGAGGTCTTCCCGCCGTCATCCCGACCCGCGAGTTGCTTCTGCATCACCCCTTCGGGCCGTAGCCCGTGGCACGCGGTCCCCGCATGTAGACTTTCATGAGGCATGCGCCGCGCTGCCTCCCTTGGCGTGGGAACGCCACCGTCTGATCTTTGTCACGCTTCCGGGTTCCTCGCCTACTTCCAGCATCGCCGCCGCGCTCCTAACCCAGCAGCCGCCACCGCTCTTCTTTGGTGTCGCTGCCGCTCGCTCACACGAGTCATGCTGCCCGTCCACCCCCTTTATCTTCTTCCAGCACCAGCTCATCGCCAACGTCGTCGTCATCTTCCCCGACCACTTCGTCTACTCCGTCCACCGTCGACAACATCGGCCCCACACTGGTTGGCGCCGCAACCATCGTTGCGTAATTCTTTGATGGCCCCTCCGACTCCTCTGACATTGCATACAGCTTGTGCAGGTCCCCATCTACGCATGCCTGGTGCTGACAACACCTATGCGTGCCATCATACCTGGTGTGTTCCCAGTCCTGGCAAGTCTGGAGTGGCGCATCGTCAACATCGACATCGTGCGTGTATTCATGCCCGGTGCTGGCAACATCGACGCGTGCCATCATCCATGATGGGTCCCCATGCTTGGCAAACCCGGCGCGATGCCTCGTCAACGTCTTCTTCCCGTCGCACCACTACTTCGACACCACTGCACCCATGACTAACTTGGCGCCTCCTTTCACCTGCGGCTCCACGGAGACTTCCTCGACACCGGCCACCAGACTCGACATCGATCACGTCGTTCTTTGCATGACTTCCTCGACCACGGCTACACCACCCACGCTCTCGGCTACCTCGACAACAGCACAAAGGGCCACCACCTCGCTTGAGCAACTCGTCGGCTTCCTCTACAATTAACGCATCCGCAACGCGACATAGTCCATGACGCTCCCGCTGCGACTGCGGGGGATGTTAGCCCGTCGGCTACTATTCTCTCCAGTCTGACCGTCAGTGACGCTCCTGTTGCCTGCGCGGCGCTACCGCTATGACCGCGGGGGAGGTTAGAGTATATAGGCATATCTCTGTATATGGTAGACTATGATTTGTAATCATCTCCTGCCTTATCTCTAGGAGAGGCTTCTTGCCCTCCAAGCCTTCTACTCTATATAAGCCATCTGCAAGGCTCAATACAACATCCATCATACTTCGCCAATCTCTCTCTCTATCCCTTCTAACAGTTTCCTTGCATCATGTACATCAAATATAGGAAAATAACATGCACCCATTTTTTTAGTTCACAAGAAGATTGTCTAATAGAGAATATACTTAGTTATATGTGGCGAATATCACTCAACAAAATCAGGCACTGATACACAGACAATTTATCTGACAAAAAATTTTCAACGGCATAAATATATAATTGCAAGATTACATCCAGCTGGCTACAACTGAAAAATAAAACAGAAAAATCAAATTCCATCATAGTATCTAGAAAAAGGAACTATATAATTTACAAGTTCCTCTCAAACACCTCTGAAAGTATTTCTCTCAATATATCTATTAACAAAATATGGAGCATCAACAGCTTCACACAACATACCATGAAGAATCAAGTGTCATCTTATATCAGTTCAAAATAAAAGTGATGTTATATATACAAGAGGTTAGTTGTTTCGTACCTCCTAAAAATTCCAAAAATTGGAGAAATTTCACCCTGCCCCACGCACCTTGAACCTCTGCCCTAAATGACAACCGTGTTCATTTTCCGGCTCCCTTCTGAAGCTCGACCACACGAGGTTGTCCGACCATTGCTCTAGTAGATTCTAGTAGTCATGCCAACTTGTTATATCCCAACCCGCGACCATGGCCATACCTATGAATGGAGGAATGTAGTAGGGCTAGCACAACAAATTGATCTGCATCACGACCTTGGCGTTCTACAAATGATGATGCGCGTGCTGTTGTTGTTGTCTGTGGGAGCAGTTTGACTTCAGCTCCCTCAGTACTCTTCATCCAATCTGTCGACCGGCGACACTTGCATTCTCAATTGGTGTCGCTAAGGCAACCACTCTCAGGTCTACCAGTGAGAGTGGAAAAGGTCAAATATGTTCGATAGTTATTAAAAAGATAGTGGTTGGAGTCAAACCTTGGGAGGAATTGGGTGGGGGGGCTTTTTTTGGATAGATCGGGACCGTGAACTGTTTTATAGTCTTACAAGTAGCCGACCAATGGTCAATATCAACTTCCAAAATCTATGGCACCCCAAAATCAAAATCGTCAAATTTCAAAATTTGTGAAGCAACACAATGTACCATATTATAGTGAGGAATATATGATCTGTAGAAATGCCTGCTGACTTATGCATTTTGGTACATATATATGTGTATCGGAGTAGTGAGGTTTATTTGTAATGTAGCAGTAAGATAGAGCCATGCTAGGGGTTGTTTTAGGTCCTAATCAAATTTGAATCATCTGTCGGGTGAAAGACCACAATGGTTTACAATTATTGTCCAGTGCTCTTAGCAAACGAAACTGAAAAGAGAAACCACTTAGGACCAAGTCAAATCTCAGAACAAAAAACAAGTTATATTTTCCAATTTTCATATGTTTAGTTTTGTCTAGCATACACAGATATACCTCTCGCAAGTTCTATACAGGAATATAAACTGGCAAATATTACTTGCATTATTACTGATCGACTGATTGTTGACAAACGAGAATCAAGTAACTAAGCAAACATAATGAAGCTATAAAACGAGGAACAACAGAATGAATGGCGTGTACCATACCAGGAGCGTAGAAGCCCATGTAGGATGAATAAGAATAGTAGATCTCAGGTTCATTAACCCACTTCAGCGGCCCAAAACTTGAGCTCAATCATGAATAAGCCAACATTTATGGTAATGAAGATGGCATCCACAACTTCTGCGAAACCAACCCCATGTGCTCCATTGTTGTCGCAGGGATTGACCTGCATGTTTTTCTCCAGGTCAATGACCATGCATTGTACCCATTTTGCAGCTCTCTTCACCTTCCTGAACCAGAGATGCATTGTACCCATTGTACCCATTGTACCCTAGCGAGGAGCGGGCATCGAAGGAGGTCGAACCATCAAGACGTTCCATTCTTCTATAATAGTAGAGATTTTATATGATTTTTGGGACTAACCTATTAACCTAGAGCCCAGTGCCAGTTTCTGTTTTTTCCTTATTTTTGAGTTTTACAGAAAAGGAATACCAAACGGAGTCCAATTCACGTGCCAATTTTTGATGATTTTTTATGGACCAAAAGAAGCCCCCGGAGTAAAATAGTTGGGCCAGAAGAGTCCCGAGCCATCCACGAGGGTGGAGGGCGAGCCCTACCCCCCTGGGCACGCCCCCTGCATCGTGGATGACTCGGAGACCCCCCCGATGTGAGACCAACGCCAAAAAATTCGTATAAATACAGAAACCCCCGAAAAGAAACCTAGATCGGGAGTTCCGCCGCCGCAAGCCTCTGTAGCCACCAAAACCAAATCGGGACCCTGTTCCGGCACCCTGCCGGAGGGGGGATCCATCACCGGTGGCCATTTTCATCATCCCGGCGCTCTCCATGACGAGGAGGGAGTACTTCACCCTCGGGGCTGAGGGTATGTACCTGTAGCTATGTGTTTGATCTCTCTCTCTCGTGTTCTTGATATGGCACGATCTTGATGTATCACGAGCTTTGCTATTATAGTTGGATCATATAATGTTTCTCCCCCTCTACCTTCTTGTAATGGATTGATTTTTCCCTTTGAAGTTATATTATCGGATTGAGTCTTTAAGGATATGAGAACACCTGATGTATGTCTTGCATGTGCTTATCTGTGGTGTTAATGGGATATTCACGTGATCTACTTGATGTATGTTTTGGTGATCAACTTGTGGGTTCAGTGACCTTGTGAACTTATGCATAGGGGTTGGCACACGTTTTCGTCTTGATTCTCCGGTAAAAACTTTGGGGAACTCTTTGAAATTCTTTGTGTTGGTTGAATAGATGAATCTAAGATTGTGTGATGCATATCGTATAATCATACCCACGGATACTTGAGGTGAGATTGGAGTATCTAGGTGACATTAGGGTTTTGGTTGATTTGTGTCTTAAGGTGTTATTTTACTACGAACTCTAGGGCTGTTTGTGACATTTATAGGAATATCCCAATGGATTAATCGGAAAGAATAACTTTCAGGTGGTTTCGTACCCTACAATAATCTCTTCGTTTGTTCTCCGCTATTAGTTACTTTCGAGTGACTCTTTGTTGCATGTTGAGGGATAGTTATATGATCTAATTATGTTATCCTTCTTGAGAGAACTTGCACTAGTTAAAGTATGAACCCTAGGCCTTGTTTCAACTCATTGCAATACCGTTTTCGCTCACTTTTATCATTAGTTACCTTGCTGTTTTTATATTTTCAGATTACAAAAACCTATATCTACCATCCATCCTTTAACCACACTTGTGCTTCAAACTTGGCTTGTATATTCCAACGATGGGCTTCCTCAAATGCTCTAGGTCTTCATGAGCAAGCAAGTTGGATGCTCACCCACTTAGTTTCTTTTTGAGCTTTCATACAGTTATAGCTCTAGTGCATCCGTTGCATGGCAATCCCTACTCACTCACATTGATATCTATTGATGGGCATATCCATAGCTTGTTGATATGCCTAGTTGATGTGAGACTATCTACTCCTTTTTGTCTACTCCACAACCACCATTCTATTCCACCTATAGTGCTATGTCCATGGCTCACGCTCATGTATTGCGTGAAAGTTGAAAAAGTTTAAGAATACTAAAGTATGAAACAATTGCTTGGATTGTCATCGGGGTTGTGCATGATTTGAGTATTTTGTGTGATGAAGATGGAGCATAGCCAGACTATATGATTTTGTAGGGATAAGCTTTCTTTGGCCATGTTATTTTGAGAAGACATAATTGCCTTGTTAGTTTGCTTGAAGTATTATTGTTTTTATGTCAATATTAAACTTTTGTTTTGAATCTTATGGATCTGAATATTCTTGCCACAATAAAGAAGATTACATTGATAAATATGTTAGGTAGCATTCCACATCAGAAATTCTGTTTTTATCATTTACCTACTCGAGGACGAGCAGGAATTAAGCTTGGGGATGCTTGATACGTCTCCAACGTATCTATAATTTTGATTATGCTATTATATTATCCATCTAGGATGTTTTATATGCATTTATATGCTATTTTATATGATTTTTGGGACCAACCTATTAACCTAGAGCCCAGTGCCAGGTTTTGCTTTTTTCCTTGTTTTTGAGTTTTACAGAAAAGGAATACCAAACAGAGTCCAATTGACGTGCCAATTTTTGAGGATTTGTATGGACCAAAAGAAGCCCCCGGAGTAAAATAGTTGGGCCAGAAGAGTCCCGAGCCATCCACGAGGGTGGAGGGTGAGCCCTACCCCCCTGGGCGTGCCCCCCGCCTCGTGGATGACTCGGAGACCCCCCTGGCGTGAGACCGACGCCAAAAATTCCTATAAATACAGAAACCCCTAAAAGAAACCTAGATCGGGAGTTCCGCCGCCGCAAGCCGCTGTAGCCACCAAAAACCAATCGGGACCCTGTTCCGGCACCCTGCCGGAGGGGGGATCCATCACTGGTTGCCATCTTCATCATCCCGGCGCTCTCCATGATGAGGAGGGAGTACTTCACCCTCGGGGCTGAGGGTATGTATCGGTAGCTATGTGTTTGATCTCTCTCGCTCTCTCTCTCTCTCTCTCTCTCTCTCTCTCTCTCGTGTTCCTGATATGGCACGATCTTGATGTATCGCAAGCTTTCCTATTATAGTTGGATCATATGATGTTTCTCCCCCTGTACCTTCTTGTAATGGATTGAGTTTTTCATTTGAAGTTATCTTATCGGATTGAGTCTTTAAGGATTTGAGAACACCTGATGTATGTCTTGCATGTGCTTATCTGTGCTGACAACGGTATATTCACGTGATCTACTTGATGTATGTTTTGGTGATCAACTAGCGGGTTCAGTGACCTTGTGAACTTATGCATAGGGATAGCCACACGTTTTTGTCTTGACTCTCCGGTAGAAACTTTGGGGCACTCTTTGAAGTTCTTTGTGTTGGTTGAATAGATGAATCTGAGATTGTGTGATGCATATCGTATAATCATACCCGCGGATACTTGAGGTGACATTGGAGTATCTAGGTGACATTAGGGTTTTGGTTGATTTGTGTCTTAAGATGTTATTTTACTACAAACTCTAGGGCTGTTTGTGACATTTATAGAAATAGCCCAATGGATTGATCGGAAAGAATAACTTTGAGGTGGTTTCGTACCGTACAATAATCTCTTCGGTTTTTTTGCTATTAGTGACTTTGGAGTGACTCTTTGTTGCATGTTGAGGTATAGTTATATGATCTAATTATGTTATCCTTGTTGAGAGAACTTGCACTAGTGAAAGTATGAACCCTAGGCCTTGTTTCAACGGATTGCAATACTGTTTTCGCTCACTTTTATCATTAGTTACCTTGCTATTTTTATATTTTCAGATTTCAAAAACCTATATCTACCATCCATATTGCACTTGTATCACCATCTCTTCGCTGAACTAGTGCACCTATACAATTTACCATTGTATTGGGTGTGTTGGGGACATAAGAGACTCTTTCTTATTTGGTTGCAGGGTTGTTTGAGAGAGACCATCTTCATCCTATGCATCCCACGGATTGATAAACCTTAGGCCATCCACTTGAGGTAAATTTGCTACTGTCCTACGAACCTCTGCACTTGGAGGCCGAACAACGTCTACAAGAATGTGCCTGTTGGCAGAGACAGGCCGGAGGCTCTAGCTTCGGGTGGCGACAACACCATGACGGTCCCGGTGGAGGGGAGTGGGTCCATAGTCCGGAGTGGGATTTTCACCTCGACAACTACTTTCTTTATCGGGACGCCCTCCGAAGAATGCTTCGTCACCGCCAAGGAGCCCTGTGCATCCCCGGCAGTGAGGTCCTGTCCCTCAGCAGCAACAATCTCTACGGCTTCATCTGCGGTAGCCCTTCCTATATCGGCCACCTCCTCCAACAGCTCTGGTTCCTTGGTTTGAGGGGCTGCACATGAAAGGGCCGGTGAATAACAAAGAAACGGAAGTCTTAAGGGAATGGAGAAGTCAGGAGAAGCAGTCAGAGCGAGAAAGAAAAGAAGAAATAAGTGAAGTACCTGGGGAAGTCTGCCGGGCAGGAACCTCTGTTTCCCCGGCAACAACTATTGCCGACCAAGAACTTTTCCCTCTATCGTGGTAGTCCCGGCAGCCTTCTGCACAGCCTCGCCCGCGGAAGGTTCCGTGGGGGTCTCTTTGGATCGAGCAACGGGGGAAGCATGCCCCTTAGAGAAGGGCTCACCTTGCATCGTCTCACCGCCCCCTCCGCCTAGGAGGACAGGGAGGTTGTGCCCATCACCTCCAGCGGATGGGACCAAGTCTCCGCTTCCGGGCCGAGGACTGGACTGGGGGCTCGGCATGGGGTCCTCTCCATCACCTCCCGCCAAGGCCGGGCTCTCTGCACCCTTCAAAGACCCGAGACGCTGGAGCCTCTTCCGGGAATGGTGGATGAGGGTTTCCGTGTCCTTCTCCACTTCCCTACCGGCAACAACAAGAACAAGTGGTTAGTTAGCAAGAGTAAATTTTTTTGACAGAAAGACTGTAAGGGAACCCCCTACAGTATAATTGGTGCAACAACCCCAAATTGCAAGTACCATGCCTTGAACCTGGGTGGGTGGGAAGGCATCAGCCCCTTCCCACCACTAGGCTATGCCTTAGTCTGCAGTTAGCAAGAGCAATTAGATACACGCGAGCTATCCACGAAAGGAAGAATCCTCCTTACACTTATTCAATGAACATGGAGTTCAAGTTGAACTCCATGGGAGGTGGAGACTCCCGTCCTCTCTTTAGAGATGGAGGGGAGAACTCGCTGGCAGCTTCGGTGCTTAACGTGGTGCCAGGAGCTCCAGGGAAGATGAGCTCTGCGAAGAGCTCGAGCCGGAGTGGGGGCTGGACTTCGCCTCCACGTCCGCCGGCCGCTTGGTGGAGGGGGCCTTGGTATGAGCAAGACATGGAGATTTGCGGCATACCACCTCAACCTTGGAGGCTTTGGTGGTGGTCTTCTTCACCCTCTTGGCGGCTAGCGTTGGGTTAGAGGCCGCCGCCCCTCAGGAAGTAGCGCGCCTGCGGGTGCGCTGGTCTGGGTCCGGCTCGGGAGCTTGCGGCCCAGCCGCGAGCCACTCCCCATCGATTCCCGCCACCGCTCCGACACCCTCCTCCTCCTGAAGCTCCGTTGCTGCCGTGGCTAGGGCTTCTAGCCCGACAAAGTTATCCTAGGCAGCTCCTTCCGTGGTTTGCACCTTGCTGCCGCCGTGGGAAGAACTCCCATCCTCAGCCTTCCCCTTGCCCTTCCCAGCCTTTGCGACCTTCTCCATATCTATGAGGCGGGCGGCCTTGGCCTCCTCGACTCTCTTCAAGATATATGCCACCTCTGCCAAGGAGGTGCATTTATACATTCCAGTTTCGGTCCTGGTGGCTCTCTCCACCAGTGTGTTCGACCATTGGAGCTCTTCATCCAGGGTGGGTAGCTGCCAGGTGCTCGCTATCCCTTCGGCATTGCAGTCCGGCATCCATTTCAGTATCTGGTCCCGGGCTGAATTAATGTTCAGAGGGACAACGGTTGCCGGAAGCTTGAACAACTGAAAGCGACGAAACAGTTGGTCGCACAACCAGCCATGGCCATAAACTGGTTAGTTGTTGGCCAATCCAGGGAGCAGCCTCATCCTATTTGCAGCGTCACCATACAGCCATGCAGGCTTGTCCCTTTCCTGCAACTGCTAGATGCGGCGGAGAAGAAAGTCTATCTCCACATGTTCGATGGTTGACCCGGCAGTCTTCAAACGGGTAATCCTATTGATTGCCGGGCGCAACCTATCCTTAGTGAGGTCTTTGGTGCTCCAATCCTTGCTGCACTCAACACATTCCTTCCGTGCTTCGCAAAACTCGGGGGCTTCCTCATCTTGAATCCAACACAAATCCCCTCTCCATTCATCCCACCTCTCGCGCTGGTACCCAGGGAGGTAATCCCAGATCTTCCTCACCACGCGTGGCATCCAGCTAATGACTCCGGAGCGGTGGCCCTTGTTCTCCACCAGCAGAACAAAGTAATGCCGGAACAGATCCACATTGGGCGTAACTCCGACAAAATTCTCGCACAAATGCGCGAAAATGTACATGGTCGCCATTGCATTTGGCGTGAAGTCGAGAAGGTGGAATCCATAGATATTCATGATTGCCTCAAAGAACTCGGAGAAGGGGGAGCAGAGACCATAGATAAAATAAGCACAAAAGAATCGATATGAATTCGGCGAATCTTAATTCCTCGCCGCGAAAACTGTGGGCGCTCCGTGCCCCTTTTCGACGGGCCTCCCCCACAGATACCAATACCTCACCTGGAGGACTGGGCTGCTCAAGTTCGACGGGATGAAGACGATGTCCTCCCTCCGCATCTTGTTCAGCTCCGCCGCCCTCGTGCTTCCCTCGGCGGCAACCTCCTTCATAGCGGGCGTCGGCCTTCCCTTCTCCGCGGGTTTCTTCCCCATGCCCGCGGCGGCGGTGCGGAAGAAAAAGGGGTTCGGTGGGAGGGACGGCGGCAAATGGGGGAAGGAACTGTTGCTTGGCTTGCGGAGGAAGAAGATGGGGGAACGGGGCAAGAGACAGGTGAGCCGTGCTGCTCCGCTTATCCCTGCTCTTAAGGGGGGATGCGGGGTAGGAGCGCGACGCTTCGGAAAGTTACCGTTTTACATTAACTGCAATAGCCCCACGACCCCATGACACGCAGTAATAGCGCAAAGTGGACATTGGATTGACTAGTCATTGTGGCAAACCGGCATGCGCAACCCTCTCCTGCCACGTGTCCGCGCACGGTTTGGGGGCCTGACCCAACGTGCCATGCGACACGTATGGCTCAGGACCGGGGGCTTATGTCGGGGAAAATATATAGGGGTATGCATTTTCTCCCTGACTCGTGCACGAACAAGCTAAGATGAAACCAGACTACAAGGGACCAAGATCTCCAAAGAACTAACATGCAAATCAGAGGGACCAAGACCAAGCCAGAGAAGCAAGATGCCGTCAGGAGAAGGGCCTCGTTTGCCAGGCAGCCGAGCTCGGCAAAGGGCCTGCGGGGACACACAGAGGCAAAACCACCTCACCAACTACTCCGCCACAACCCACATCGCCAATCATTGCGGTGTCAAGCCGCGAAGTGACTAAGTGGCAGCCATTCACCACATGGAAGCCTCTCCCTACAGGAAATACCTCCAGGTGACACCCGTCCTAAAAACGTGTCAAGCGAGCAGGCGTGGAGGTGGAGAGATAGCCCGGCAAGCCCTGCCGGGCAACCAACGATGTGACGTTGAGCGGTGCATTTAATGCGCCCTGTCAGCCCGCAGAGTTAGGTATGATAGCATTGTTTGCTATCTTATCAGTGCATAATGACTATTTTGCCATTGTGGTAACCCCTTGATCTATAAAAGGAGGCCCATGGCAACGATAGAAGAGGTTAGAAGATTGGATAACTCACACCCCCATACGCGCGTAGCCACTGCCACCCTGAGGCAACCCTTGCGGGGCAAGTGTACTACGCTCCACTACCACCTCTCCATGATCAATCCACCAAAGCAGGAGTTGGGTTTTATGCCTCGTGGCAGCCCAAACCTGTGTAAAAATGCCTGCGTGATCCCTGCCATGCTTCCACACGTTTGTCTGCTCTTTGTGCAACGCGACTCCCCCCTGCCGAAACAACAAGGGGCCTTTAGGTCCCATAGGTGGTCATGGTTTCCCGTGACGGCAGGCCTGCCAGGGCGATCTTGGAGGCTCGCTTCCAGGGTAATCCCAACCTCGGCAGGCTCGCCTGCTCGGCTAGGGAGGTTCTTCTCATAGTGGTATCTTGGCTTTCTGGCTAGTCTTGGTCTTCTTGATTTGCACGTTGGTCCTTCAAAGAACTGACCCCTCATGCTTCGATCTAATCTTGGCTCTGTAATCTTGTTCTTGGGCCTGTGCATAGTCTAGGCAAAGGACCCAGGGTTTGTTGCACTGACAGGAGCCCCCGGTCCTGGCCCGAATGTGCTGCCGGGCGTCGTCGGGGTAGACCCTAACCAGTGCACGGGCAGGGGTGTAGAAGTGGATGCCTCCTTGAGATCTTCTTTGCTTCTTCATTAATCTGAGTCCGGGCCAGTTTTCAGTTCTTCCGCGCGTCACGTAAGGGCAATCGTGGTGGGGCCACTCTTGTAATGGCCCGTGAATGACTTTTACGCATGAGCGAGTAACTGCCAATTCACTCTTCCCACCACGCCCTTATCCTTAGCCACGTATGCTGCATGCACCAAGTGGGGTAGGTAACGGAGGCGTGTGGTGTAGGAGAGCATCCAGGCAGGGGCCCGTTCTTCTTGGGTTGGTGGAGGAGGGTGGCGATTACCCGTCGAGGGATCGACTCTCCTCCCCGAGCCGCCTATAAAAGGAGGGGCGGCGGAGGTGCGGAGGCATTCATCCTCACACCCCTTCTCCTCCATCCTCTGTTTTCTGCTGGTTATGCCGAAGGGGAGAGCCCGGGGCTAGGTCCCAGCCTTAGCTCGGGGTTGATGATGCCAAATGATTGTGCTGATTCATGGGGAGTGAGTCTGGTCCAGGCCCGGAGGAGGCGCAGTTACGCCTTTGTTGGGGCGAGATTCCTTCCTCATCTTCCCGCAAGCTTCAGGAGGGTGCGTGGGCAGCACGGCGATAGCACCGGAGGTGGCGACTCCGATGTGCTCGTCACCAGGCCGTCTGTGGCTTCAATTTTAGTGAGGGGTGACGCAAGTGACACCACGCCAAAGCCCACAACGGGCACAAGGCATGGTAGTCGACCGTGGCCTATTCCCCCTCTTCTTGCGGCGTGGGAGTTAGGTCACAGAACGGGCTCGCCATCGGTAAAGGAAGACCTGACCTCCGCAGGCACCATCCGCTTGGTGAGTGGGAGAGCTCCTTGCTCCCATACATGTTTCCTTAACGTGCGGTGGCTCGTGATCTTCAAGCCGTCAGGGACGACCATGCTCTTTGTGGGATTACCCGGAGAGCATGGCGCCCGATTCGGCTATTGTAATGGAGGCTTTGGGCGGCAGTGGTACAGAAGGTGGCGGCAACCCATGATACTGTAAGAACAGGGGTGACCGTTCCGATGAGTTGTGTTTGACGGTGACTCCACCGCCCCCGTCCGAACTTCCGGCAGCGCCACCATCCGCACCTGCCTTCCAGTTTATTCCTGCTAGCCAGGAAATGGCGCTGCCCTGATCCTGGGGAGGCGTCGAATCCCAGCCAGGCCTTCCCTCCACCTTCTTCGTCTCTCCCTTTAGTTTCGAAGAAGGAGAGGAAAAAGTGCAGGCATAACAGGCATTTTATCTTTTTTCAATCTGAAATCTGCAGGCACTTGCCAAATTTTAGTTAAAATAATGTAATCTCTTGAATCCATGTTTGTGTCCTGTAAGGTTTGTACTTGTTTGATCAGCATATTAATGAAAAAGACAAACCTTGCTGGGGATTCGTGCATTTATATGTCCATGCTAAGGTGGGAATCCTCTATATTTTAAGTAAACGAGTTTCCCCCAGCAGGCTACCCTGCCGGTACCCTCCATTTTGTTGCCGAGGAGTTAGGCCTAGCAGGCACAAATTGTGAAGAGGGACCAGCCCCCCGCCAATCCTTTTTCACCATCCTGACCGAAGCAACGTTCGAGTCAAGGGATGGGAGCACCTAAGTTTAAAAAAGCGGCGAGGTTTTCTTATGCACGAATCATTACTTATAGAACACGTATGGACAAGAGAAAGAACTTATCTGTTTGGCTTGCCGGAGATCACAGTGTAGGCTCGTCTTTCCATTTCCTCTTGGAGGCCAAGTATTCGGTAGGAGCATGCAATTTATGCAGATGAAAATGATGCCAGATGCGATGTTATCTACATGAACATGCGATATTCATGAAATGGTTATGCATGCATGGAACTTGTCGGGGGCCCTCAGCGCTTAATTTATTTCTCTATTGCTCAGGGTCTGTGCCTAGCTTTGTACAAGGGGTTACATGCAACTGAGGCAAGGCTTGTACAAAAGGGTGGCTGCCAGGCGTGCCTTACGGGAAGAACTTGCGAAGATGCTCAATATTCCATGAGTTTTGCAATTGAATGCCATCTCCGGTCTCCAGATGGACTGTTCCAGGTCTGCTGACTCGTACTACCCGGTAAGGGCCTTCCCACTTCGGCATCAACTTGTTTGTACCCTTGGCGGATTGAACGTGCCTAGGGACAAGGTCGCCTTCCTCAAAACATCGGGCATGAACCCTGCGGCTGTGATAGTGACGTAGGGCTTGCTGGTAGCGTGCAGCATGCGTTGTAGCTCGGAGACGGTTCTCCTCGAGAAGCACAGCATCATCACACCGGTGCTGATCTTGCGCTACTTCATCGTAGGCAAGCACTCGAGGTGACCCGTAAATGAGTTCCGTGGGGATAACTGCTTCTGCCCCATAGACTAGGGAGAAGGGAGTCTACCCGTTAGCTCGACTTGGTGTCGTCCTGAGGGACCAAAGAACCATCGGCAGCTCGTCGATCCATCGCCTGCCGCACTTCTGCAGCTTATGAAGTGTTCTCGTCCTGAGTCCTCACAACACTTTAGTGTTCGCCCTCTCATCTTGTCCATTGCTTCTGGGATGTGCAACAGAGGCAAATGATATCTTGCTTTCGAGGGCATGAACATATTGCATGAAGGCGCGGCTTGTGAACTGGGTGCCGTTGTCGGTGATGATCCGGGTAGGGACCCTGAAGCGGCACACCAATCCTTTCAAGAACTTGATAGCTGAGTGAGCAGTCACCCTCCTCACGGCTTCTACTTTCGGCCACTTTGTAAACTTTTCGATGGCAACGGACAAGAATTCAAAGCCCCCGGCAGCTCAGGGGAAAGGGCCGAGGATACCGAGCCGCCAAACCCAAAACGGCCATGACAAAGGGATTGCCTGAAGATCTTGGGCAGGCAGATGGATGTTCTTGGAATGGAACTGGTAGGCTTCACATTTGGTGACTAGCTCAACCACATCTTGGAGGGCTGTGGGCCAATAGAATCCTTGCCGGTATGGTTTCCCAACCAACACCCTTGATCCAATGTGGGAGCCGCACATGCCTTTGTCTATTTCTGCCAGCAGTTCCTTTCCTTCTTCCCGGCAAATGCACTTCAATTTCGCACCTTTGGGCCTTCTTCTTTATAGTGTGTCATCGACAAACTGATACATACTGGCCCTCCGGGCTACTCTTTCAGCTTCTTCTTGCTCTTTGAGAAGTTCCCCGGTTTGGAGGAAGTGGACAATGTGCCTTGCCCAAGATGGATCCTGGGGCTCGGAAACAAGGACTAGCGGCACCTCCTCATTCGCGGGGGCACGTTCCTCGACCGCGGGGACCAGTGGCCCGGCAGGAGGGTGCAACCCGACAATCGAAGGGGAGTTGTTTTCGGCTGGGTCCCTACCAGGAGCCCCGAGAGGCTCTACCAGGAGAGGCTTACCGCAGTCCAATTTCCTCCTCTTTCGAGGCATTGTTGCTGGGGATATGGAGGGCTGAGTAAGATGCAGAACAAAAGTTCCTGGTTCCTCAGGAAGCTTTTACGCAGCACACTTTGACAGATGATCAGCAATGCTGTTTTCCACATGGGCTGTTTGCACTCCATCAAAGTGCTCCTCTAGTCTTCTCACTTCCTCAACATATGCCTCCATCAATGGACTTTGGTAATCCTTGTTGACTTGTCTCACCACAAGTTATGAATCTCCTCAAATGATCAGCTTCTTGATTCCCAATTCAGTGGCAACCCTGAGCCCGGCAAGGGGCCCTTCATACTCTGATGTATTGTTGGTCGCCTCCTCCCGGGGAAAATGCATCTGGACGACGTACTTCAGGTGCTCTCCAGTGGGAGAAATGAGAAGCACGCTAGCCCCTGCACCTTGTAGGGAGAAGGCACCATCGAAATAAATAATCGATTCTTGGGGTGCTTCCTTTCCAGGAATAACTGTTTCCAACACTTCTTCATCAGGAGCTGGTGTCCATTCTACAATAAACTCTGCCAATGCCGTACTCTGAATTGTCGACGTGCTTTCAAATCTCAGGTCAAAGCTGGATAACTCCAATGCCCACTCCACTATTCTTCCGGTAGCCTCAGGGTTTCGGAGTATCCTTTGCAAAGGAAAGCGGGTGACAACCGTGATCTCATGGGCTTGGAAGTAGTGGCGCAGTTTTCTTGAGGACACATCCGTGACATTTTGGGCCGAACGAATTTTTTTCCTGTCATGCTTATAACAATACTATGATGATAATTCTGACAAAACCCGGTGTCATCAAAGATGTGGTGGGCTCCTACTTCTATGACAACAAATCATGACAGAAAATGGGCTTTTCGTCCTGGGCGGGCCGGAGACGCAGCTGCATGACATTCTTTGGGCAGTCCATGACGGAAAAAACCATGGTAGAAGCGAGGGCGAGGAAAATATCGGGGAGTTCTTGGTTACGGTGGGTGGTAGGGGCCGAGCGATGCACGGAGGTTTGCGCGTTTCTCTCGTACACGTACGCGCATGTGTGCGAGGCGTTCCGGTCTAACTGAACCCGAGCGAGGCGTTGGGCTCTAACTGAACCCAAGCGATTGCACTAGCTACGTTACTGAACCCGAGCGATCGATCCCTTGCTGTTAACTGAACCCGAGTGACTCCTTCGCTATTGTTGCTAACCGAAGCCGATCTAACCCTGCTGCCTCCTTCCCTTGATGAACAGTGAGCATTGTTGGGGAAGGGGTTTGGATGAACAGTTCTCGGTGCGGGGGGGGGGGGGGGGGGGGTTGAATGAACAGGACCCCGTGGTAGTAGAGGCCGTTGCCGCTGGATGAACAGGACCCCGAATGAGCCGGTTGGGGGTGGATGAACAGGACCCCGTGGAGTGCCGGATGAATAGGACCCCATGAAGGGCTGGTTGAACAGTATCCGGTGGAGGGCTGGTGTCGGTGTACAAAAGTAGGGGCTCTCCTTTCGACCCCTTTACTTGTGCCCGGACAGACAGAGCCACGCGCCGCGGCCACACGTAGCTGGGCAAAGGAGGGAAGCCAGAGACAAGCCGAAGCCCAACACAAGACGATTAAGGCAACGTCAAGACCAGAAACACGAGACAGCAAAGGGGCAGGGTGGAGTCCCCGGCAAGGCCCTTGCCGGGGCAGGCCTTTGCGGCCCCGGCAAGAACCTTGCCAGGGCAACTTGCCCAAACACCAACAGAGCGAGCCACCATTGAGCCCACGGGTTCCAACCCAACTAACTACGGTTGGACCAGGGCTCGGGAGGCACCTCTGTGATGGCATGCATATCTTTGTCAAGATCACGGACACATGAGATCAGATGAGGACCAGAAGATGGCGACCCTTGGCGAAATCCTTGCCGAGGAAAGCCACAAGACCCTCGGCAAGATCCTGGCCGGGGACGACTGAGCGCCACGGCAAGACCCTTGTCGGGCCCCCGGCAAGGACCTTGCCGAGGACATCAGCAGGGCCACTACCAGGCCCGCGCCAGCCAAGTTTTCCACCGCCGTTCGCATGCAGCTGCCAGCCCAACCAGCTGGGCTGGCACCTGTGTGGCAACATGCTGCTTCCAGGCCAGATCGGCAGGCGCCTGCGTGGCGACATGCAGATCTTCGTGAAAACCCTACCACCGTGCCACCTCACCTGCCTGCCTGCCTACATGGCGCCGCACACATCGCTGGCCAGGGCGCGTGTCAAAGCGAGGAGGAGCGGCGACGGACGGGACGGGCCTCGCTCCCGTCCCCGATAAAGCCAGAGGACACCTCAGCGGCGCATTAAATGCCTCTTGTCCTGTAATACGGGCGATAATCTCGAAGTACTGTAGGCCTTTCCACCTCCTGTGTGCCACTGTGCAGCCCCTTTCGACTATAAAAGGAGGCCCATGGCGTACTGGAGAGGGATTCAGCTCTTTTGAACTAGACAGCCACCATAGCTAGTTGGAGAGCTCAAGAACACTCAATACATCCACCAAAGCAGGACTAGGGTTTTACGCATCCTCGCGGCCCGAACCTGGGTAAACAATCCTCGTGCTGACTATTATCCCCGCTCTTCTCACAACCCTGCACCCCGGCAACCGTAGTAGGGATTCCCGTGATCCCATAGGTGTCGTTTCCCATGGACAGCTGGATGAACAGTAGCCCGTGTAGGGGTGGTTGAATAGGACCCCGTGGAGAGGGCTGGTTGAATAGTAGCTGGTGGATGAGCGGTGGAGGCTGGATGAACAGTGGCTGGTGGAGGCAGGAGGGGAGACGCCATGGATGAACAGTCGTAGGTAGAGGCTGGAGGAGGTCGACGGTGGATGAACAGTAGCCCGTGGAGGCAGTCGACGGTGGAGATGCACAGTATCCTGTGGACTCCCGTTTTGCGGTACGCCACACCCCTCCCGATCAACAAGACCCCCGTTTCGACCGTAGCGCTCCAACACAAGTTTGTTTCCTCCGTTTTGCGGTACGCCACACCCTCCCGATCAACATGACCCCGTTTTGATCGTACGAGGTCCAAGAGAAGTCTGTTTCCTCCGTTTTGCCGTACGCCAGACCCCTCCAGATGAACAGGATCCCGTTTCGACCATGGCCAGTCAAACACAAGGCCGTTTCCTTCGTTCTGCGGTATGCTAGGCCTCGTTTCGATCGGCTGTTCCGTCCAAGCCGGTTGGCTCCCGATGAACACGACGTATTCCGTTGCCTCCCGATGAACATGACGCATTCCGTTGCCTCACCATGAACACGAGGACGCAGTTTCTCCATTCCGACCCAGCCATGTACATGAGCCTTGGCCGTACGTATGCGCGAGTAGGCGTTCGAGACGCCGCCCGTATGTACGTAGGTGGCCATATTTACTTTCTTGCACCCTAGCCGTTTTACGTACGTGTACACAATATTAACGAGACTGCGTGACATGCTACATGCGTGCCTCTACTACGACACGCACCTTTCCTTACACGGCCATGGTTCATCGCTGCAACCTGCAGACAGACCGATCGACCATTATATAGGTACACGTTCCCGACCAGAATGACAAAACTACGTATGGTTTGACCAGGTGGATCCTGACTGTCAAGCACTTCCTTGCATGCGAAGATGTAGCTGGTGAGTCCCAACAGTCAGGGGGCGAATCATTTTTCTTGCCTGTAATATGGACGCACTTCCTTGCCTGCGAAGATGTAGCTGGTGGGTCCCAACAGTCAGGGGGGAAATGTTTTTTTCGCGAAATACGGTGGCCCGTCCGATGGGTCCCTGTTGTGAGGTGGAGGAATCATTATTTTCCGCGTAATAAGGAGGCACTTCCTTGCTGCGGCCGTGGACCGAGCTATCAGCCTCTCCACGTACAGTACTCTTCCGATGGAAGTCGTTCGTTGACCACATTGACCACGCCGTGCCGAGAGCACCAAGGCGGTGGACGAAGGCGAGGTCTAGGAAGGGGACGACGCGGAGCCGGGGAAGACGCGACAGTGGATCCTGATACGTCCCCAACGTATCTATAATTTTTGATTGTTCCATGCTATTATATTATCCTTCTAGGATGTTTTATATGCATTTATATGCTATTTTATATGGTTTTTGGGACTAACCTATTAACATAGAGCCCAGTGCCAGTTTTTGTTATTTTCCTTGTTTTTGAGTTTCGTAGAAAAGGAAAACCAAACGGAGTCCAATTGACCTGAAAGTTCACGGAACCTATTTTTGGACCAGAAGAAGGCTATGGAGTAAAAGAGTTGGGCCAGAAGAGTCCCGGGCTGCCCACGAGGGTGGGGGGCGCGCCCACCCCTAGGCGCGCCTGCCTACCTTGTGGACAGTCCAGAGACCCCCCTGACTTGTTCCCGATGCCAAAACCTCTTATATATACCCAAACTTCCAGAACATAACCTAGATCGGGAGTTCCGGCACCGCAAGCCTCTGTAGCCACCAAAAACCAATCAGGACCCCGTTCTAGCACCCTGCCGGAGGGGGATCCCTCCCCGGTGGCAACCTTCATCATCTTGGTGCTCTCCATGATGAGGAGGGACTAGTTCACCCTCGGGGCTGAGGGTATGTACCAATAGCTATGTGTTTGATCTCTCTCTCTCTCTTGTTCTTAATTTGGCATGATCTAGATGTACCGCGAGCTTTGTTATTATAGTTGGATCTTATGATGTTTCTCCCCCTCTACTATCTTGTAATGGATTGAGTTTTCCCTTTGAAGTTATCTTATCGGATTGAGTCTTTAAGGATTTGAGAAACCTTGATGTATGTCTTGCATGTGCTTATCTGTGGTGACAATGGGATATCACATGATTCACTTGATGTATGTTTTGGTGATCAACTTGCGGGTTCCGTGACCTCGTGAACTTATGCATAGGGGTTGGCACACGTTTTCGTCTTGACTCTCCGGTAGAAACTTTGGGGGCACTCTTTGAAGTACTTCGTGTGTGTTTGAATATATGAATATGAGATTGTGTGATGCATATCGTATAATCATACCCACGGATACTTGAGGTGACATTGGAGTATCTAGGTGACATTAGGGTTTTGGTTGATTTGTGTCTTAAGGTGTTATTTTACTACGAACTCTAGGGCTGTTTGTGACATTTATAGGAATATCCCAATGGATTGATCGGAAAGAATAACTTTGAGGTGGTTTCGTACCCTACAATAATCTCTTCGTTTGTTCTCCGCTATTAGTTACTTTGGAGTGACTCTTTGTTGCATGTTGAGGGATAGTTATATGATCTAATTATGTTATCCTTCTTGAGAGAACTAGGGTTTTGATTGATTTGTGTCTTAAGGTGTTATTCTAGTACGAACTCTATGATAGATCGAATAGAAAGAATAGCTTCTTGTTATTTTACTACGGACTCTTGAATAGATTGATCAGAAAGAATACCTTTGAGGTGGTTTCGTACCCTACCATAATCTCTTCGTTTGTTCTCCGCTATTAGTGACTTTGGAGTGACTCTTTGTTGCATGTTGAGGGATAGTTATATGATCCAGTTATGTTATTATTGTTGAGAGAAATTGCTGTAGTGAAAGTATGAACCCTAGGCCTTGTTTCCTAGCATTGCAATACCGTTTGTGCTCACTTTTATTATTAGCTACCTTGCTGTTTTTATATTTTCATATTACAAAAACCTATATCTACCATCCATATTGCACTTGTATCACCATCTCTTCGCCGAACTAGTGCACCTATACAATTTACCATTGTATTGGGTGTGTTGGGGACACAAGAGACTCTTTTTTATTTGGTTGCAGGGTTGTTTGAGAGAGACCATCTTCATCGTACGCCTCCCACGGATTGATAAACCTTAGGTCATCCACTTGATGGAAATTTGCTACTGTCCTACAAACCTCTGCACTTGGAGGCCCAACAACGTCTAGAAGAAGAAGGTTGTGTAGTAGAAAAGGAGAACAAAACAGAGTCCAATTGACTTGAAACTTCACGGGACCTATTTTTGGACCAGAAGAAGGCTATGGAGTAAAAGAGTTGGGCCAGAAGAGTCCCGGGCTGCCCACGAGGGTGGGGGGGCGCCCACCCCCTGGGCGCGCCTCCCTACCTCGTGGACACCCCGGAGACCCCTCTTGACTTGTTCCCGACGCCAAAACTTCTTATATATACCCAAACTTCCAGAACATAACCTAGATCAGGAGTTCTGCCGCCGCAAGCCTCTGTAGGCACCAAAAACCAATCTGGACCCTGTTCCGGCACCCTGCCGGAGGGGAATCCCTCTCCGGTGGCCATCTTCATCATCCTGACGCTCTCCATGACGAGGAGGGAGTAGTTCACCCTCGGGGCTCAGGGTATGTACCAGTAGCTATGTGTTTAATCTCTCTCTCTCTCTCTCGTGTTCTTGATTCGGCACGATCTTCATGTACCGCGGGCTTTGCTTTTGTAGTTGGATCTTATGATGTTTCTCCCCCTCTACTCTCTTGTAATGGATTGAGTTTTCCCTTTCAAGTTATCTTATCGGATTGAGTCTTTAAGGATTTGAGAACACTTGATGTATGTCTTGCATGTGCTTATCTGTGGTGACAATGGGATATCACGTGATTCACTTGATGTATGTTTTGGTGATAAACTTGTGGGTTCCGTGACCTCGTGAACTTATGCATAGGGGTTGGCACACGTTTTCGTCTTGACTCTCCGGTAGAAACTTTGGGGCACACTTTGAAGTACTTTGTGTTGGTTTGAATAGATGAATCTGAGATTGTGTGATGCATATCGTATTATCATACCCACGGATACTTGAGGTGACATTGGAGTATCTAGGTGACATTAGGGTTTTGGTTGATTTGTGTCGTAAGGTGTTATTCTAGTACGAACTCTATGATAGATCGAAGGGAAAGAATAGCTTCGTGTTATTTTACTACGGACTCTTAAATAGATCGATCAGAAAGAATAACTTTGAGGTGGTTTCGTACCCTACCATAATCTCTTCGTTTATTCTCCGCTATTAGTGACTTTAGAGTGACTCTTTGTTGCATGTCGAGGGATAGTTATATGAACCAATTATGTTATTATTGTTGAGAGAACTTGCACTAGTGAAAGTATGAACCCTAGGCCTTGTTTCCTAGCATTGCAATACCGTTTGTGCTCACTTTTATTATTAGCTACCTTGCTGTTTTTAAATTTTCATATTACAAAAACCTATATCTACCATCCATATTGCACTTGTATCACCATCTCTTCGCCGAACTAGTGCACCTATACAATTTACCATTGTGTTGGGTGTGTTGGGGACACAAGAGACTCTCTGTTATTTGGTTGCAGGGTTGTTTGAGAGAGACCATCTTCATCCTACGCCTCCCACGGATTGATAAACCTTAGGTCATCCACTTGAGGGAAATTTGCTACTGTCCTACAAACCTCTGCACTTGGAGGCCCAACAACGTCTACAAGAAGAAGGTTGTGTAGTAGACATCAATGCCCATGCGGAGAGGAGTACGAGGGTACACTGGTTCGGCTGCGGTGTGAGGCTGCTGTCACCGCAGAATAACAGGGGGTGTGGGTGAGTAGAGGGATGCCCTGGCCAGCGGTAGGAGTAGTAGGGGGTGGTGAGGCCTCCGCGGCAGCACAACCGGCCACGGGAGGTAGGAGCAGGCGGCATGACTGGCGCTGCTTTGGGCGGCTAGAGCAAAAAGACCAGAGGTTGAAGAAGCACTACGGTCATTGGATGGACATCGTATGGTCACTGGAGCTAGAATCATTCATTTTGAGTAAGTTGACAAAGCCCTCCATCCGCGTCAACTTAGTAGGCCCACAAGTCAGCCTCCCATATGGTGGGTCCCCGCTAGCAGGGGGAGTATTCATTTTTTTATGCGTAATAAGGAAGCACTTCCTTGCGTGCGAAGATATAGCTGGTGGGTCCGAGCTATCAGCGGCGGGAACGTTTTTTTCGCGAAATACAGAGGCCCTTCCGGTTGGTCCCAGATGTGAGGTGGAGGAATCATTATTTTGCGCATAATAAGGAGGCATTTCCTTGTGTGCGGCTGTGGACCCAGCTGTCAGCTTCTCCACGTACAGTCCACTTCCGACAGATGTTGTTCGTTGACCACGTTGACCACACCGCGCCGAGAGCACCAGGTGTCACGCCCAAGATGTGACCTTATCCTAAAGGAACTCGAAGGTCCCACGAAGGATAGAAGCGCATCTTGAAGACGCTTTTGCAAGATGGATATCATTACATCGTACCATTACATAATAGTTGGGGATACATACAAAAGGCACAACCGCCCCAAAGAATACATAAACATACATGAGATCAACATCCGACTACGGATGACACATAAACAGAAACTCAAACGACATCCACCCTGCTAGCCCAGGCTGCCGACCTGGAACCTATCCCCTGATCGAAGAAGCAGAAGGAGAAATCCAAAACAAGTAAACATCGCTCTCGCGTCATGATCATCGCAAACCCTGTACCTGCAACTGTTGTTGTAGTAATCTGTGAGCCACGAGGACTCAGCAATCCCATTCCCATGGGTATCAAGACTAGCAAAGCTTAATGGGTAAGGAAGGGGTAAAGTGGTGAGGTTGCAGCAGCGACTAAGCACAGTATGGTGGCCAACTTACGAAACAAGAGCGAGAAGAGGAGCTAAGCAAACGAAAGCCAACTAGTAATGATCAAGAAGTGACCCTGAACTCCTACTTACGTCAAACATAACCCAAAAACCATGTTCTCCTCTCGAACAACCCCGAAAAGAGACAATCACGGTTACGCACGCGGTTGGTGTATTTTAGAATAGTGTACTTCTAGTTTACTACAAGCGGATATTAACAAATTCCCATCTGCCACATAACCGTGGGCACGGCTTTCGAAAGTTCAAACCCTGCAGGGGTGTGCCAACTTAGCCCATGATAAGCTCTCATGATCAACGAAGGATATTCCTTCTCCCAAGAAGACCCGATCAGTCTCGGAATCCCGTTTACAAGACATATCAACAATGGTAAAACAAGTCCAGCAAAGCCGCCCGAATGTGCCAACAAATCCCGATAGGAGCTGCACATATCTCGTTCTCATGGCACATCGAATAAGTCAAGCTACGAGTAAAACCAGGCCTTGAGTTTCCACGAGGTGGCCCCGCAGGCTGCTTGGTTCGGACCAACACTCAGAGGAGCACTGGCCCGGGGGGGGGGGGTTAAAATAAAGACGACCCTCGGGCTCCGGAAACCCAAGGGAAAAATGCTTAGGTAAGGCAAATGGTAAAACCAATGTTGGGCCTTGCTGGAAGAGTTTTATTCAAGGCGAGCTGTCAAGGTGTTCCCATAACACCCAACCGCGTTAAGGACGCAAAATCCGAGAACATAATACCGATATGACGGAAACTAGGGCGGCATGAGTGGAACATAACACCAGGCATAAGGCCGAGCCTTCCAGCCTTTACCAAATATATAGATGCATTAATAATATAAGAGATATTGTGATATCCCAACATAAACATAAACCAACATGGAGCAATCTTCATCTTCACCTGCAACTAGCAACGCTATAAGAGGGGCTGAGCAAAAGCGGTAACATAACCAAACAACGGTTTGCTAGGAAGGATGACAAAGGTTAGAGGTTCATGGCAATTTGGGAGGCTTGATAAGCAAGTGGTAAGTAACGCGACATAGCGATAGCATCGAGGCAACTAGCATAGCAATGATAGTAATGAGATCCAAGGTGATGGTCATCTTGCCTGAAATCCCGCTAGGAAGAAGAACGAATTCCATGAAGAAGATGAAGCCATGAAGACGAACCAAGCGTAGTCGAACGAATCCGGAAAGAAGCGAATAACATGGTAAACACACAACACATAATGAGACATGATGCTCAACCAAGTATGATGCATGACAAGGCTACATGCAGCTACTCATGGAAAGATATGATGCATACAAAAGCAACACATCAAAGCAAGTTCAAATGAGGCCGGAAAAAACATAGATCAATTCCGGTAAGTCCTCATATGCAAATTTCGAAATTGGTCCAGATCTGAATAAACCTTATGTTCAAGTTGTTAAATAGCAAGTTAATATGCACCAAGATGATCTACACGAAATTCTAGTCAAGTTACATATAAAGTTCATTTAATTCGGAGCTACGGCCTAGAAGATATGAGCAAAACAAGTTAAACATGGCATTGATGCAAAATGCATTCAAACATCAAGCAAACACACTCAAAACATGGATGCAACAAGGTAACATGAAACTACATGCAAATCTAGGCAAGTTTCGTATAGAGCACACTCAAAATGGAGCAAGTGTTCAACACATACACATGAAACAAGTTTAAAGGACAAGCTGTCCAAAACAGCAACTAGGCAACTTGCAAGTATCAAAACAACATGCTACAACACCTCAACATGAAAACAAAAGGCGTGGACATGATGTACAGGTAAAGCATTACAAAACATGAATACTAAGATATCTCCAGAAATCATAGAACATGCTTAAAAGGACATGACAAGATTGCAAATAATAATAGTTTCACAGACATGGCAGAAATAACATCAGGTTGCAATGTTTAGATCTATCAAAAAACATGCTAAAGGAACTTACCATGGAAAATAAAGGCATGGCATGCTAGTAATAAAAGCAATTAACAAAACTTCCTTACTGAACTTATTCCAAAGATCAACAGAAAAGATGGTAGCGCCCAAGCAAACATGGCAAATAATATGACAGATTACAGACTTTGATGGCATGTTGGTGAGCTTGTACCACCCACCACAAAGCATTTCATGGCAGGTGAAGTAAAGCAACAGTAAGATGACACAATTATGAAGCTAAGCATGGCAAGATCAAGTTCATAGAGTGCATGGATCACTAGCAAAACACATGGCAAAACTGAACTTAATGTTAACAGGCTGACAGCAAAATTATTTCGCAATTTGAGAGCAAGATTACGACAATCTTTAGCAGGCTATAAATGCAAACAAAGGCATGTATTGATATATCATCACATTTATAGCAAAACATCCTTAGAGAACATCTTCAGATGATGCATAGATTAATTGGTAGCATCAAGCAAAGGTAACAACATGATACAACAGTTCCAGGAACGACCGAACATTAACAGCAAGTAGCCACTTCACAAGCTTGATGCACTCACTACAGGAC
Source organism: Triticum aestivum (assembly GCF_018294505.1). Lineage (NCBI taxonomy): Eukaryota > Viridiplantae > Streptophyta > Magnoliopsida > Poales > Poaceae > Triticum > Triticum aestivum. The sequence continues at coordinate 186,772,885 of NC_057805.1, read as the reverse complement.
ACCTAAAAATACAAGGCTTGCACCTCTATAAAGATGGCATGGAGATGTTCCTAAAACATGTAGACATGATGCCCAAAATATGCACACACAAAATGCAACAAAAAAGACAAAACAACAAGTTATAATAGTCTCAGCAGGTTAACATCATATAGCACTCTTGCAACGATGATTAGAGCATCAAACTGAGCTCAAACAAGCATGCCATAATGGAAAAACAAGGAGGAGAATGTTATGGTGAACATTTTAATATATCGTATGCCCAAAATGGATTTATATGCATGAAGTTATGACAGGTCAAAGTTAGCACCAGAATGTGAAAGCTTAAGGACTTGGAAAATATACCACTCCGATCTAGGGTTTGCACGGTTTCTAAAGCAGCGCGGATCTTGCCGGGATTTGCTCGCCGGAGGAAGTAGACGGCGGCCGGAGCTCAGGGAAGGAGATGGCCGGAGAGGGGGGGCGCCAGATCTGGCACGAGGGGGTCCCGGGCAGCGCCGGAACGGCGACGGCGGCGACCACCGACGCGGGCACAACTCGGGTCCCGCGGCTGGACCCGGCGACGGCTGCAGGGCGGTGGAGCTCCTCCGGCGCCGTCGGCAGGGCGGCAGAGGGAATCGGGCGGCGCGGTGTAGGGGAACGAGGGGACGGGCGCGGGTGGCGTCGCATCGTCGGCGGCGCGCGTCGGCGAGGCAACGTGGCCGGCGAGCGGGTTCGGGGCGCACGAGCGGCGAGGCTAGAGCATGCGCGGGGTGCACGGGCTCGTCAAGGCTGCTGCGGTGGCGGCTCGGGCCCGGGCGGGCCGCGCCTTGGCCTGCGGGCCTGGAGGGGAAGGAGAGAGGAGGCTGCAGGCGGGGAGGCGACAAGTGTCGCGCTGTGGTTGGCGGGGAGCGGCGGCTGCGGCGGCGCTGACTGCCTAGTGGCGCGCCAAGTGGCAGAGGTGGATCCGGGTGGCGCTGAAAACGAGGAGGGAGGTGGGATTGCGGCTGGAGGTTAGGGGAGGCAAGGGCCTGCCCACGATGGCATGGGGGTCTATTTATAGCGGTTTTTTGCTAGGGTTTGGGTCTAGGGTGTTTTCGGACCGTGCGATCGCCATCGGACGGCTTCGGACGCGAGGAGGGGGGTCTAGGTGGGCTAAATGGGCTGTGGAGGGTGGGTGTGAGCTGAGAAGAGAGAAGAGAAGTGCAGCCCGACAACGGTTTTCGGAGACCGAAAACGTCCGACGTTTGACCGGCAATGGCGCCGCTATAAGTTTAACGATTGGGCTATCAAACGGGCTCCGAATGCGACGAAGCTTGATAGGCGCTCTGTCTACACTATAATAAGATCGCACGCCAAATTCCGACCCTTTCCGAGAACATTTTTCGGCCACTTATAAAATAATATTTCGGAGGTGCCGCGGGCGCGTGCGAGTGTGTCTGGGCTCGAAACGGACAACGGAAGGAGCGGGAAGACCGGGACGGATGCAAGTTTTGCAAATATGAGGATGCAAAGCATATGATGACATGGCAAAATGCAGCACGCAAGCAAATGACATGGCAAGGACGACGAATAACAGGCGGACACCTGGCGCATCGGATCCAGGGCGTTACAACTCTCCTCCACTAACAAGAGATCTCATCCCGAGATCTTAGGACCGAGAAGGGAGAGAAAGAGAATGAGGCGAAACAAGAACGCAAGAGAAGAAGAAAAGAGTCGAGGGCACTCGGGAAGAAGAGCGGAACGACGACTAAGACGAGAATAAAAAACTCAAGGAACAAGATAAGAATGGAATAAGACTGAAAGAATTTAGGCAGCACTCCGGTTGAACATGAAGTGGAATAGAACATGAACTAGAGAAGATGGAATGATACTTGACGAGAGGAACAACACAATGCCCCCGGAAGAATTGAAAGAGTTGAATTAAAAGGAACGGAGAAGAAGATGACAACTTCTACCACGAATGAATTTGAAAGCATCCTTGGAAGGAAGGATTGAATGGAGTTGTTGGAAATTCAACAACAAAAGAATTGCTTGTTGTGGACTTATAGACAACATCTCACAATTATGAGGTGATCACCGACCACAAGAGGAAAAGATTAAATAGCTGAGAGGGATGAAGAAATGCAGAACTCCATTTCAAAAGAATACGGAGAATTAATTGCACCTCGAAAAGCAAGAAGAAGAAGATACTTGTGCTCCTCCAACCCGAATCTTGATGAACACTTGAAGAATGAATTAACTCGTGAAGAACCACCATGAAGAACTCCGGTAGAAATAGGATGACGAGATAAAATTGAAGGATGAAAGGGATAAGATTAAAGCCTTGCGATGATTCGGATGGAGCCTCGCGACGAGACAAGCGAGAAGACTTGGAACTCCAGAAAAGAAAAGATGAACAACTTGGAATCGAGAGATTATTCATCAAGAACAATCTTCGAAAAGAAGTGATAAATCAACTTGATGAAAGAAGAATAAGAATTATGTGATGCTCATCCTCCACCAATTAAATTGATGAGAAGCAATGGATTGCATACAACTTATTCACATTGGGAAAAGATTAAGGGGAGATATACCACAATACTTGGGAAAAACTTCAAGAACCACCGGTAGGACTGGAAAGAACTAATGAATTGATACGATAACAACAGAAAAGAAATCTTGAACGAACCACCATAAGAATTCAAAATTGAATGACGAAGGAGAATGAACCACCAGGAAGAATTGGAGAAACACAAAGATACTTGAGGGAATTAAGAGACAAGAGAATGAAGGGATCGCGAACTGATTGAAGAATACTTGAACGAAGCACCGGTAAAAATATAGGAACAAACAGAGCTAAAAACTTGGAACGAAGAAATATTCCGGAAAGATGGCCTTCGTATGATCGAGAGAGAAAGCAACTCCTGAAATACTCCGAATGGATGAAAAGAATTGCACGACTAGAAACAATATGAGCGGATAGCATCAAGCTAGCGACATGAATCTTTGGGAGAATGGACAAGATTTAAGAGAAACTCTTCTTCGGTCTTCAAATGTTGAGAATGGCGACGAGAAAGAACACCAAAATTGTTGAGATACTCCAGGAGAACGAAAAGCGAAGAGGTAGAGTCAACAATGAAAATAATTTGAAATTGATCTTGGAAAAGCGTCTGACTGATTAAATTCCTACTTACGTCAACTTCGAAAAGGATTTGAGAATAACTCCGGGAAACTTAGAAGAGTCAGGTAAGATCCTGGGAAAAGACCTGTGGGTTATGGCCCACTGAAAAGAAACACCGTTGGAAAGGATTGATGAATGAGAAATGATGCACCGGAACAATTGAAAGATTTGAATGAGGTGACAACCTCGAAATAATTGAATGCAAACACGAATCTTCTAAGATGTTTCAGCACTCCGGAAGGATTAAATGGCGAGAGGGGAACGATCAGAGTGAAATATTTGAGCTGAGGGAAAGAATACGATCGACAACGAAATACTTGCATTGGATCCACCGGAAAAGGAAATGAGACGAACATTGATGAAGTCGACGAGAATTCGCCGGTTGAGACAACTGAGGAAGAACTGAAGATACTCTGCACGAATGAAATTGATGCTCAAATAGAGGCTCAGACTCCGGAATAAAAGGGGTGGGATGTAACGCCCACGATGCGGCTATATCTCCCACGTGTCGAGGCACGACTTAGAGGCATAACCGCATAGTGGTTTTGTCGCAAGAAGGGTCATCTTCACACAATCCCATGTAATGAAAAAGAATGGGATAAAGAGTTGGCTTACAAACACCACTTCACTCAATACATAAATATCATCATACATCATCTAAAATACAATCATATAGACCGACTACGGTCAAAATCCAGATGAAAATAAGACAACCCCAAATGCTAGATCCCCGATCGTCCCAACTGGGCTCCACTACTGATCATCAGGAAAAGACACATAGTAACGACCACGTTCCTCGTCGAACTCCCACTTGAGATCGACGCCATCATCTGCACTGGCATCGTCGGCACCTGCAACTGTTTTGGTAGAATCTGTGACGGAAAAGATCCCTATCCCGTTGAAGGTTGTGTCTCCGGGCAAACCAATGACATCTAATAATTGTGTCCCGGATGTTTCCATCAAGATGGGCGACTATATATTTCAGTCTTCTCCAATTGTTCTTGGTGACTCGGATATTGATCTCATTCTCGGGATGGACTGGCTTTCTAAGCACAAGGCTCAACTTGATTGTGCTGCCAGGGAAATTCAATTGACACACTCGTTTGAGGATGTGATTATTTATGCCGCTCGTGATGAAACCATTCGGTTTTTCTCTCTCAATGAGAAGGGCGAATTGAATGCCATCTCTCAAATTCCAGTCGTTTGCGAGTATCAAGATGTCTTTCCAGAAGAGCTTCCGGGTATGCCTCCTCATCGGCCAGTTGAGTTCGTTATCGAACTAGAGCCTGGCACTGAACCCGTTTGCAAGCGTCCATACAAGCTTGGACCTAACGAGCTGAAGGAATTGAAGAAGCAGCTCGATGAACAAGAGCGTCTGGGTTTGATCAGACCTAGTTCTTCTCCATGGGGTTGTGGTGTTCTTTTTGTCAAGAAGAAGGATGGCACGGACCGACTTTGTGTCGACTACCGTCCATTGAACAAGAAGACAATCAAGAACAAGTATCCACTTCCCAACATCAATGAACTTTTTGAGCAACTCAAAGGGGCTAAATTATTCTCAAAGCTTGACCTTCGTATGGGTTATCATCAGATTCGCATTCGTGAAGAAGATATTCCCAAGACAGCATTCAGAACAAGCTTTGGTTCTTATGAATATACTGTCGTGTCTTTCGGCCTTGTCAATGCTCCTCCGGTGTTCTCTCGGATGATGAATTTCATCTTCAACCCCTATACCAATGAATTCATTCTGGTGTATCTCGATGATATCTTGGTCTTCTCCAAGAATAAGCAGGATCATGCCAAACATTTGCGATTGGTGCTCGACAAGTTCAGAGAGTATCAATTCTATGCGAAGTTCTCTAAATGTGAGTTTTGGCTCGATGAAGTCCTGTTTCTTGGTCACATCATCTCTGCCAAGGGCATCGCTGTTAACCCCGAGAAGGTGTCCGCAGTTGTGGATTGGGAACCTCCTCAAAATGTCAAGCAGCTCCGCAGTTTTCTGGGTCTTGCAAGCTATTGTCGAAGATTCGTTGAGAATTTCTCCAAGATTGCAAAGCCTCTTTCCAACCTCCTACAGAAGCATGTGAAATATGTCTGGTCTCCTGAGTGTGACGTTGCTTTCAACACTCTCAAAGAGAAACTAGTCACAGCTCCTGTCTTGACTCCTCCTGATGAATCCAAGCCGTATGAAGTTTTCTGTGATGCTTCTCTCCAAGGTCTCGGTGCTGTGTTAATGCAAGAGAAGAAAGTTGTGGCCTATACCTCTCGGCAGTTGAAGCCAATGAAAAGAACTACCCCACTCACGATCTTGAGTTGGCGGCAGTTGTCCATGCATTAATAACGTGGAGACATCTCTTGTTGGGAAGACAAGTGGACATATTCACCGATCACAAGAGTCTCAAGTATATCTTCACTCAACCCAACCTCAACCTCAGGCAGACTCGATGGGTCGAAATGATTTCAGAGTACAATCCGAGTATTGAATATACTCCAGGCAAAGCAAATGTCATTGCAGATGATTTAAGCAGGAAGGCTTATTGCAACAGCTTAATTCTCAAGCCTTTCCAACCGGATCTTTGTGAAGCTTTCCGCAAGCTGAATCTCCAAGTTGTTCCTCAAGGCGTTCTTGCCAACCTCATAGTCTCTCCTACTTTGGAAGATCAAATTCGTGAGGCACAACTCCTTGATGCCGTGGTGAAGAAGGTGAAACGTGGTATCGAAAAGGGTCTTTCCAAATACAAGTGCTATCGCATTCATGAGAGAGACACTCTGTTCTTTGAGGACCGGATTGTGGTTCCTAAAGGTGATCTAAGGAAAGTCATAATGAACGAGGCGCACAATTCTCTCCTGTCCATTCATCCTGGAAGTATGAAGATGTATTAAGACCTCAAGCAGTCGTATTGGTGGACTCGAATGAAGCGAGAAATTGCTCAATTCGTGAATGAATGTGACGTCTGCCGAAGAGTGAAAGCAGAACACCAACGACCAGCTGGTCTCCTCCAACCTCTTGCTATCCCAGAATGGAAGTTTGATCATATCGAAATGGACTTCGTGACTGGATTTCCAAAGTCCAAGCGTGGAAATGATGCTATCTTCGTTGTCATTGACAAGCTCTCTAAAGTGGCTCATTTCCTTCCTATCAAAGAATCCATCACAGCAGCTCAGCTGGCAGAGCTTTACACCTCCAGAATTGTCTCCTTGCACGGCATTCCACAATTGATTTCTTCTGATCGTGGAAGCATCTTCACCTCTAAGTTCTGGGATTCCTTCCAGAAAGCCATGGGCACTAACATTCGCTTCAGCACAGCTTTCCATCCTCAAACTAGTGGCCAAGTCGAGCGAGTCAATCAAATTCTTGAAGATATGCTCAGGGCTTGTGTCATTTCCTTTGGCATGAAATGGGAAGATTGTCTTCCTTATGCTGAATTCTCCTACAACAACTGCTTCCAAGCGAGTTCGGGCAAGGCCCCATTCGAGATTCTCTATGGCAGAAAGTGCCGTACTCCTCTCAATTGGTCAGAGACTGGTGAACGTCAACTTCTTGGCAATGACTTAATCACTGAAGCTGAAGAAATGTGTAAAGTCATCCGTGATAATCTCAAAGCCGCGCAATCGCGCCAGAAGAGTTACTATGATAGTAAGCATCGTGATTTGGCTTTCGAGATCGGAGACCATGTCTACCTCCGCGTCTCTCCAATGAAAGGCACTCGTCGCTTCGGTATCAAAGGGAAGCTTGCCCCTAGATACGTGGGTCCTTTCAAGATCATTGGCAAAAGAGGCGACCTCGCCTATCAACTTGAGCTTCCTTCCAACTTCGCGAACGTGCACGATGTGTTCCACGTGTCACAGCTCCGCAAGTGCTTCAAGACGCCTGAGCGCACTATCAACTTCGAAGAGATTGACCTCCAAGAAGATTTGTCTTATCATGAGCACCCCGTTGCTATTCTTGAAGAAACTGAGCGCAAGACTCGCAACAAGTCAATCAAATTCCTGAAAGTGAAGTGGTCGCACCATCCGACCGGGAAGCCACCTGGGAACGCGAGGATCATCTCTGTTCCGTATATCCGGAGTTCTTTCAGTCCTAGATCTCGAGACGAGATCCTCTCGTAGTGGTGGAGTGTTGTAACACCCGGCATGTAACTTGCCATATTTGTAACTCCGACTCTTGCCATTTCCGGCTATGTGTTATGTTTTTCCCTCCGTTGTCAGGTTTTGCCTTTCGTTTTGTATTTTGTCTTGTCATGCATTTTCATATCATGTCATCATGTGCAATGCATTTGCATATGTGTTCATCTCTTGCATCCGAGCATTTTCCCCGTTGTCCGTTTTCCAATCCGGCGCTCCTATCTCCTCCGGTGCACCCCTCTTGTTTTCTTTCGTGTGCGTGTGTCGAACTTTCTCGGAATGGACCGAGGCTTGTCATGTGGCCCTAGTATACCACCCGAAGACTACCGGTCAAGTTTCGTTCCATTCGGAGGTCGTTTGGTACTCCAACGGTTAACCGGGCATCCGCAAAGTCCATTTGAGTGTCCAGCCAAAAACCCCTCTAAAACAAGCCCAAAACCCACCAAACTCCCTTCCATGCTCTAGGTCGTTCGATCACGATCGTGTGGGCGAAAACCGCACCTCATTTGGAGTCTCCTAGCTCCCTCTACCTATGAAACTCCATCTCCCCCGAAAAACGGAATCGCAGACGAAACCCTAGAAACTCCCTCCGCGCCGCGCCGGACGCGTCCGCTCCGGCCGGACAATGTCCGCCGCGCCGCCCGAACAGTCCGGAGCCGCCACGTCGCCCGCCGTCCTCGCCCCGCCGCCGGCCCGCGAAGCCCGCAACTGGCACGCGCGGCCCGCGCGCGCCGCCGCCGCCCGACTCTGCTCGGGTCCCGTTGCCCCGCGGCCCGCCGCCTCCCCGCGCGGCCCGTCCGCCGCCTTCCTCCTCGCGCCGCTGCCGACCGGCCGCCGCCGCCGTGCGCCGCCGCGTGCCCCGCCGTTCGCCGCCGTCTGCCCGCGCCGGGGTCGCCCGTGCCGCGCCCTTTCTCCGGCGACCGGCCGCCGCCGCCCTCGCCCGGACCTCGCCGGTGCCGGCCACGCCGTCCCCTCCCTCGCGTCGCCGTCCTCCATCGCCATCGCCGGCCGCCCGTCGAAGCTCGATCCAGATCCAACTCTCGGTAGCCCGTTGACTTTCTCGCCCCCCCCCTTATTTTTCTAAGTCTTGGATCATTTCAGCAAGTGCTCCTGTTCCCGATGCTATAACTTCTTGCATGTAGCTCCGATTGGCGCGTGTAATATGTCAAATTGTTCGTCTCGTGATGCTCTTCATTTTGTTCAATTGCACCATGTTCATTAGAGGTCACCTTGATGCCCAAATCTCTGTTGGAAGAGGGCTAGTTGCTGTTATTCTCTGGTTCTTAGCAGAACTTGGAGATTTGTCATTTTTGTATCATTTAATCCGTGCATCGTTTGAGCATGAGCTCTACATGTGTTTTGAAGTATGTCATGCCATCTTTCCAGTGGTGTAGTCCTTGTATTTTTGTGATCTCTGTGGTGACTAGAGCAAGCATGCAAAGTAGGCCCCGTAATATTTCTGATTTCAGGGACTTAGTGATTTCTCCAAGTCCTTGTCTGGTGTAGTTTTGTTGCCATGTAAACTTGATGCTACAGAGAGATTCATGCATATTTTGGAGATGTTCACTAAGGATGTTTTGTGGATATAGTTGTAATTGATCCATTCCTGCAATTGTTGGCAATTATGGAGTGCCATAGCATGAATCAATCTTCCTCTACTTTTGCTATAAAATATTTCTGGCAGATTCTTAACATGATATGCAATTTTTCCAAGCTTATTGTAGTTGATCCATACATGCTATGCTATTGTTCTTTCCATGAATAGCTTCATAAACATGCCATCTTGCTGTAGGTATGCTTGGTTTGTCATGCATTACTCTATAGTGAGTGCACCAAGCTCACAAAGAGGCCTAGATATTAATATTTCTGTCATGCTCTGTTTTCTGCAAAGTCTGAAACCTGATAACGAAACTTGCTATGTTTACATGCTTTCCATCATATCTTCTGGTCCTTTTTGGCTCATGGTCAGTAAGGGACTTTTGTCATGTGAATTTAGTGGAACACTGCCATGCCTTGTTTTGCTATGTTAAGTTCCTGTAGCATGTTGATTTCGTTCTCTGAACATTGCTACCTGATGTAGTTTACTGCCATGTCCAGTTTTCCACTAAGTCTGTGAACCTGTAATCTTTTGCACTTTTGCCATGCTTGTTTGAGCTTGGTATGTTGTGAACTAGCCGTAGCTCAGTGTTCATCTTTTGTCAAGCATCTCCTTTAGATTACTCCCATGTGCTTTGTAGCTATGTTGGGGTGCTGTAGCATTGTTGCTTGTTGCATTTTAAGTGCTATCTTGCTGTTTATCGCAGATTCGTGTCATTCTTGTTTTGCTTGCCATTTGCTAACCGTGCATCCGATTCCGGTGATCTTTATATCGATTTCGACCGAAATCATCTCATCTTTCCAGTGGCATTCTTGGTTTGCCAAGTTACTGCCATGTTCATCATTTTCCTTCCGGAGCACGCATATGCATCGCATATCATATCTTGCATATCATACATGTTTTGCAGCATGTTGCTTGTGCATTTCTCGTTGTTGATTGTGGTTCCGTTTGCTTGTGTTCTTGTCTTGGGTAGAGCCGGGAGACGAGTTCGTGAACGAGGAACCTGTCGAGTACGCTTACGAGGATCAAGCTTTCGACAACTCTGAGAATCTTGCAGGCAAGATGACCACCCCTCGAAATCACTTCTATCTTTGCTTTGTTAGTTGTTCGCTCTATTGCCATACTCCGCTACCTATCACTTGCTATATCATGTCTCCCATTTTAGCCATGTCAGCCCTAACCATCCTTTCCTAGCAAACCGTTGTTTGCCTAAGTTACCGCTTTTGCTCAGCCCTTCTTATAGCGTTGCTAGTTGCAGGTGAAGTTGAAGTTTGTTCCATGTCGGAACATGGTTATGTTGGGATAACACAATATCTCTTATTTAATTAAAGCATCTATATATTTGGTAAAGGGTGGAAGGCACGGCCTTATGCCTGGTGTTTTGTTCCACTCTTGCCGCCCTAGTTACTGCTATACCGGGATTATGTTCCTTGAGTTTGCGTTCCTTACGCGGTCGGGTGATTTATGGGACCCCCTTGACAGTTCGCCTTGAATAAAACTTCTCCAGCAAGGCCCAACTTTGGTTTTACCATTTGCCGCCTAAGCCTTTTCCCCCGGGTTTTCGCGAGCCCGAGGGTCATCTTTATTTAAACCCCCGGGCCAGTGTTCCTCTGAGTGCTGGTCCAAACTAGAGCCACTTGCAGCGCCATCTTGGGGAAACTCGAGGATTGGTTTTAGCTGTACGTAGTGTTCATCCGGTGTGCCCTGAGAACGAGATATGTGCAGCTCCTATCGGGATTTGTCGGCACATTCGGGTGGCTTTGCTGGTCTTGTTTTACCATTGTCGAGATGTCTTGTAAACCGGGATTCCGAGACTGATCGGGTCTTTCCGGGAGAAGGTTTATCCTTCGTTGACCGTGAGAGCTTATGATGGGCTAAGTTGGGACACCCCTGCAGGGTATTATCTTTCGAAAGCCGTGCCCGCGGTTATGAGGCAGATGGGAATTTGTTAATGTCCGGTTGTAGACAACTTGTCACTTGACCCAATTAAAATACATCAACTGCGTGTGTAGCCGTGATGGTCTCTTCTCGGTGGAGTCCGGGAAGTGAACACGGTCTGAGTTATGTATGACGTAAGTAGGTGTTCAGGATCACTTCTTGGTCATTGCTAGATGACGTCCGTTCCGTCGCTTCTCTTCTCGCTCTCTTTTGCGCAAGTTAGCCACCATATATGCTTTTGCCGCTGCAGCTCCACCTCATTACACCACCCTTTCCTATAAGCTTAAATAGTCTTGATCTCGCGGGTGTGAGATTGCTGAGTCCCCGTGACTCACAGATTCTACCAAAACAGTTGCAGGTGCCGACGATGCCAGTGCAGATGATGGCGTCGATCTCAAGTGGGAGTTCGACGAGGAACGTGGTCGTTACTATGTGTCCTTTCCTGATGATCAGTAGTTGAGCCCAGTTGGGACGATCGGGGATCTAGCATTTGGGGTTGTCTTCTTTTCATCTGGATTTTGACCGTAGTCGGTCTATATGCTTGTATTTTGGATGATGTATTGTGTGAAGTGGCGATTGTAAGCCAACTCTTTATCCCATTCTTGTTCATTACATGGGATTGTGTGAAGATGACCCTTCTTGCGACAAAACCACTATGCGGTTATGCCTCTAAGTCGTGCCTCGACACGTGGGAGATATAGCAGCATCGTGGGCGTTACATGGGAGGGCGGGAAAAAACACAGGCAACTGGAACGACGAATAATTTAATAGAAAAGCGCCGGTTGAAATGATTGAGGAGTGAATGCAAAGGCTTCGCACGAGTAGGATGGATACTCGATTTTGGACTCCGGCTCCGAGAAGAAAAAGGGGTGGGCGGGTGGGAAAAAGAAAGACAACTTCGGATGGGGAAAACAACGTCGATTGAAAAGAGCTGAGGATTGATCTCCCTAAAGACAAAGAGGTTCGAATGAACTTGACGAGAAATGCACCGGACAAAAGAGGATGTTCAACGAACGAAAAAAAATCGCGTGATCCTCAAGAAAAATTTGAAGGGGAAGAGAAGTAAGTCGAAACACCTACGTCCAGATTTTCTCACCTGATCTACGAAGGGGGCCGAGGAGTAAAAAGAAGTCCTACTCTCCGATATAATTAGGCTCCGAAAAAGTTTTTTTTCTAGACTCGACATCGGCCAAACTATACGATCAATCAAGGGGGCTCCTATGGTCGGCCGAGGCTCTGATACCAACTTGTGACGCCCAAGATGCGACCCTATCCTAAAGGAACTCGAAGGTCCCACCAAGGATAGAAGCGCATCTTGAAGACACTTTTGCAAGGTGGATATCATTACATCGTACCATTACATAATAGTTGGGGATACATACAAAAGGCACAACCGCCCCAAAGAATACATAAACATACATGAGATCAACATCCGACTACGGATGACACATAACAGAAACTCAAACGACATCCACCCTGCTAGCCCAGGCTGCCGACCTGGAACCTATCCCCTGATCGAAGAAGCAGAAGGAGAACTCCAAAACAAGTAAACATCGCTCTCGCGTCATGATCATCGCAAACCCTATACCTGCAACTGTTGTTGTAGTAATCTGTGAGCCACGAGGACTCAGCAATCCCATTACCATGGGTATCAAGACTAGCAAAGCTTAATGGGTAAGGAAGGGGTAAAATGGGGAGGTTGCAGCAGCGACTAAGCACAGTATGGTGGCTAACTTACGAAACAAGAGCGAGAAGAGGAGCTAAGCAAACGGAAGCCAACTAGTAATGATCAAGAAGTGACCCTGAACTCCTACTTACGTCAAACATAACCCAAAAACCATGTTCTCCTCTCGAACAACCCCGAAAATAGACAATCACGGTTACGCACCCGGTTGGTGTATATTAGAATAGTTTACTTCTAGTTTACTACAACCGGATATTAACAAATTCCCATCTGCCACATAACCGTGGGCACGGCTTTCGAAAGTTCAAACCATGCAGGGGTGTGCTAACTTAGCCCATGATAAGCTCTCATGATCAACGAAGGATATTCCTTCTCCCAAGAAGACCCGATCAGTCTCGGAATCCCGTTTACAAGACATTTCAACAATGGTAAAACAAGTCCAGCAAAGCCGCCCGAATGTGCCAACAAATCCCGATAGGAGCTGCACATATCTCGTTCTCATGGCACACCGGATAAGTCAAGCTACGAGTAAAACTAGGCCTTGAGTTTCCACGAGGTGGCCCCGCAGGCTGCTCGGTTCGGACTAATACTCAGAGGAGCACTGGCCCGGGGGGGGGTAAAATAAAGATGACCCTCGGGCTCCGGAAACCCAAGGGAAAAAGGCTTAGGTAAGGCAAATGGTAAAACCAATGTTGGGCCTTGCTGGAAGAGTTTTATTCAAGGCGAGCTGTCAAGGGGTTCCCATAACACCCAACCGCGTTAGGGACGCAAAATCCGAGAACATAATACCGATATGACGGAAACTAGGGCGGCAAGAGTGGAACAGAACACCAGGCATAAGGCCGAGCCTTCCAGCCTTTACCAAGTATATAGATGCATTAATAATATAAGAGATATTGTGATATCCCAACATAAACATAATCCAACATGGAGCAATCTTCATCTTCACCTGCAACTAGCAATGCTATAAGAGGGGCTGAGCAAAAGCGGTAACATAACCAAACAACGGTTTGCTAGGAAGGATGACAAAGGTTAGAGGTTCATGGCAATTTGGGAGGCTTGATAAGCAAGTGGTAGGTAACGCGACATAGCGATAGCATCGAGGCAACTAGCATAGCAATGATAGTACTGAGATCCAAGGTGACGGTCATCTTGCCTGAAATCCCGCTAGGAAGAAGAACGAGTTCCATGAAGAAGATGAAGCCATGAAGACGAACCAAGCGTAGTCGAACGAATCCTCACGATCGCAACGAAATAGGAACTATCGAGAAGAAGCACAACCGGAAAGAAGCGAATAACATGGTAAACACACAACACATAATGAGACATGATGCTCAACCAAGTATGATGCATGACAAGGCTACATGCAGCTACTCATGGAAAGATATGATGCATACAAGAGCAACACATCAAAGCAAGTTTAAATGAGGCCGGAAAAAACATAGATCAATTCCGGTAAGTCCTCATATGCAAATTTCGAAATTGGTCCAGATCTGAATAAAACTTATGTTCAAGTTGTTAAATAGCAAGTTAATATGCACCAAGATGATCTACACGAAATTCTAGTCAAGTTACATATAAAGTTCATTTAATTCGGAGCTACGGCCTAGAAGATATGAGCAAAACAAGTTAAACATGGCATTGATGCAAAATGCATTCAAACATCAAGCAAACACACTCAAAACATGGATGCAACAAGGTAACATGAAACTACATGCAAATCTAAGCAAGTTTCATATAGAGCACACTCAAAACGGAGCAACGGTTCAACACATACACATGAAACAAGTTTAAAGGACAAGCTGTCCAAAATAACAACTAGGCAACTTGCAAGTATCAAAACAACATGATACAGCACCTCAACATGAAAACAAAAGGCATGGACATGATGTACAGGTAAAGCATTACAAAACATGAATACTGTGCTATCTCCAGAAATCACTAGAACATGCTCAAAAGGACATGGCAATATTGCAAATAATAACAGTATCACAGACACTGCAGAATTTCACTGGACATGGCAGAAATAACATTAGGTTGCAATGTTTAGAGCTATCAAACAACAAGCTATAGGAACTTATCATGGAAAACAAAGGCGTGGCATGCTAGTACTAAAAGCAATTAACAACACTCCCATACTGAACTTATTCCAAAGATCAACAGAAAAGATGGTAGCGCCCAAGCAAACATGGCAAATGATATGGCAAACAAGGATAAGTAGGCATGTTGGTGAGCTTGTACCACTCACCATAAAGAATTGCATGGCATGTGAAGTAAACCAACAGTAAGATGACACAATTATGAAGCTAAGCATGGCAAGAGCAATTTCATAGAGTGCGTGGATCACTAGCAAAACACATGGCAAACTGAACTGTTGAGGATATAGACCTTAGAGACACCCGCCAGGAGGGGCCGGGTTACTCTAATGGTCATTACCAGAAGCCCGGAGCCAAGCTTGAAGACGGTGGGCCAGAGATGGGCTGAAGACCCGGATATGGCTTAAGGCCCGTAGTTACAATCGTCATTGTGGTAGAACTTGTAGTGCAAAGCAAGTATGATTGAGAGTCCGAGCCGGACGCTCTTATGAGCCGGCCGGGACTCTGAGGGCTGCTGGGCGTCAGCCTCCCTATATAAAGGGACGACCCGGCAGCGGTTTAGGGACAAGAACAATCTCATCGAGAGCCGGGCATAGCAGTTTAGCTCCCTGGTGATCGTAACCCTAATCAATATCACCTCAAACTGGACGTAGGCTTTTACCTTCACCGTAAGGGCCCGAACCAGTATAACCCTCGTGTTCCTTGTCCCGCATTAACCCCTTCAAGCTTCCTAGTTGCGATGGCTCCACGACTAAGTCCTAGCTCGAGGACATCTGCCGTGATAATTCCACGACAGTTGGCGCCCACCGTGGGGCCAGCGCACGGTGAATTTGAGTTCTTGAAGGGCAGCTTCGAAGGGCTCAAGGGATACGCTGTGGGCCGGATGACCAAGAGTCGTCGCGGCAAGCTCTACATCGACGATGCAAGCTGGGGCCCCGACGCCGGCTCAATTGAGTACGGGTACCGGGTCCCCTTCGGCGGAATTCATGTTTTCATTGGCAAGATTGGTGAGCCGGGCCCTGAGCCGGATCTCTGCGCCGATCTCATCGAAACGGCTCAGCGCGCACGACCCGCCCGGGCCCGGCCTGCCTTAAGGCGCGCTTTTGTGGGATGCATCCATGGAGGGCCCTCTGATCCATCTGGGTCTGCTGATGAGGCGGCCGCCGGCTCTGACGGCGAGTCGGCCACCGATGAATCAAACTCGTTGTATCAACTTCAAGACGGCAGGCTCATGGGCTGTTCCGATGGTGACAGTATTCCAGACCCGTTTGAGCCGCCGAGTCAGGTTGGAGTCTTTATGGCTGGTGCGCAGCCTGTTCAGAACCCCGCTGCTGGAGCGGGAAACCCGGTGCCTTCTCCGGCTCAGGTGCTTATGGATCTCACGGACAAGATGACGGCCCTGCTAACCGCCATGGTTGACCCGGCAGATCAAGCTCAGCACGATGCAGAGGTGGCACAGTTAAAATTGGATCTAATGAAAGCTAAAGAGCATCTTGCAGCGGAAGGGATCAGGCTGGCCGCGGAGAGGGCGGCTCTCGATGCCCAAACTCAGCTGATTCAGGCGCAGTCCTTCCAACTCACGATGGATCAGAACGCGGCCAATCAGGTCATGAGAAGGAGGCATCAAAAGGCCCAATCTCGACTCCCTCCGGTTTACGATCCACGCAACCTCTTCAACACGCCAGGTGCAGGGTCTAGTAACCCGCCAGGGGTCATAGCGCCCGGGTCAGGATCCCTTATTCAGCCACGAGTGATGGGGCCTCCCCAGGTGCCCCCTGCCCCGCCTCAGTATGTGCCAATACCCCCGGGTCATTATAACAACCCGCTGGAGAACATGGTCGCTGCGGCAGCACGACTGGCGGCTCTCCTAGTTGACGGCGACTCTCCGACGGCTATTGAAACCCGCCGGGTCAGGGAACTCCTTCAGACAGCACTGGCACAGCAAGAGGCGTACTCCTACAGCCGGGACAGGATCCACTCGACCCCTCGTCCAGGCCAGAGCCCGAGTTACAGCCGGCA
Organism: Triticum aestivum; assembly: GCF_018294505.1. Taxonomy (NCBI): domain Eukaryota; kingdom Viridiplantae; phylum Streptophyta; class Magnoliopsida; order Poales; family Poaceae; genus Triticum; species Triticum aestivum. The sequence goes on along the minus strand of NC_057805.1, from coordinate 186,756,287 downwards.
CATGGTCTCAGCAATCGGCTCAAGTAACGTCCGACGCCATGACCCGCCCCCTGGCCATGGCCCGGCTCATAATGGAGCCTTTTACGCAGCAGACCAAGCGCGGCAAGAGGCGGAGCAAGTGCCGCAATTGATGGCTTACCAGACCCCCCCGGCTTATCCGACGGCTTCCATTGATGTGGGTATCCCTACCAGGACCGGGGGTGTCCCTTGTTTAGTGCCAGCTATCCGTGATGAACGTCTACCTATGGATTTCAAGGGCCCTAGGAAGGTGCCTAATTACACAGCTGACTTACAACCCGCAGCCTGGATCAAGAGTTATGAGATGGATATGGAGCTGCTGGAGGTCAGTGAGGCGGCCATGGCCAAGTATTTCACCATGATGTTAGATGGGACTGCCCGCACTTGGTTGAAAGGGCTACCACCGAATTCCATTGGGTCTTGGGCTGAGCTGAAGGCCCGGTTCATCCAAAACTTCAAAGATACCTGTAGGCAGTCTATGTCAATTGTGGATTTGACTAACTGCAAGCAGCAGGAGGGTGAGTCCACGACACATTGGGTTCGCCGGGTTAAGGAGATCATACATTCGTCAGACAAGATGGATGCCGGCTTAGCGGTTTTAATGCTGGAGCAGAATTGTCGTTTTGTGCCCTTGAAGATGAAACTCGGGCGGCTTAAGCGCGACTGCAGTGATATGGGTACACTAATGGCAGCCCTTGTCAAGTACGCCGATTCTGATGGTACCAAGGATCCCCCTTCAGATGATGAAAGGACAGGGAAGGGAAAGAAGAACGACAATGGCAAGGGTCCTCAGTTTAACCCGGGGAACCAAGGAGGAGGCAAGCGCAAGGCAGATGGCAGCCTAGAGTTTGTGGCCAACGCCTGCGCACAAGGCAATAACCAGCGACGCAAGGGGAGGCCCCCTCCCTGAGGCGGCGGGTCAGGACCTTCACTGGAGCAGCTGTTGAATGAGCCTTGTCCGAGACACGGCTCTAGAGAGAAGCCAGCGACTCATCTATGGAAGGATTGTGCAATCATGAAAGCCTTTAAAAACTACAATGGCCCGGGCGGCGGCTCAGGTGCCGGCGGCTCAGGCGCCGGCGGCTTTCATGGCCCGGGGGGCGGCTCAAATTCTGGTCCTCAGAGCGGTCAAGGGGGCTTTAATCAATAGTCTGGCCAGGGTCATCAACAGCAGCAGGGGGGTTATCAGACCAATCCAAAGCAGCTTAGCGGTGGACAGTATCATTTGTTTACCACTAGTTTGTGCAAGCGAGATCAGAAGCTTCACAAGAGGGCTGTGAATGCTGTTGAGCCGGCGATCCCACGCTACTTGCGGTGGTCTGAGCAACCTATAGTGTGGAGTAGGGAGGATCACCCTCCCCGGGTGGATAACCCGGGCCACTTGGCCTTAGTGGTGGCTCCTCAAGTGGGAGGATATAAATTCACAAAGGTGCTCATGGATGGAGGCAGCAGCATCAACATCCTCTATTATGAGACTTTTCGCCGTATGGGGTTGGTTGATAAGAACCTCAGCCAGTCGAACACTATCTTCCATGGCGTGGTACCTGGTAAGTCGGCTTATCCAGTCGGCAAGATCGAATTGGAAGTGGCTTTTGGTGATGAAAACAACTACAGGGTGGAGAAATTGACCTTTGAGGTGGTCAAGATAAGAAGTCCCTACCATGCTATATTTGGACGGCCAGCTTACGCCAAGTTCATGGCACGGCCGTGTTATGTGTATTACAGCTCAAGATGCCGGGTCACAATGGGACCATTACGGTTCACGGCAGCCGGACAGTGGCTCTGGAGTGTGAGGAAGGCGATGCGGCTTATGCAGAATCTGTGTGTGCTACAGAGGAGTTGAAGTTTTACAAGGACAATGTTGACCCAACGGATATGACCTCTCTGAAAAAGCCAACTACAGAACAAGAGCCGGCAATGAAATTTAAATCAGCTGATGAGACTAAACTTGTTGATTTTGTTCCAGGTGACTCATCTCAGCAGTTTAGCATCAGTGCAAATCTGGATCCAAAATAGGAAAGCGCGCTCATCGAGTTCATCCGTGAGAATAGGGACATCTTCGCATGGAAACCTTCTGACATGCCAGGTGTACCTAGAGAACTCGCTGAGCATACTCTCAATGTTGATCCTAAATTTAAGCCAATCAGACAGTTCCTTCGGCGGTTTAATGAAGAGAGGCGGAAAGCTATTGGTGAAGAGGTGGCCCGGCTCTTGGTGGCCGGGTTTATCATTGAAGTCTTTCACCCAGAGTGGTTAGCTAACCCGGTGCTCGTACCCAAGAAGAATGGCACTTGGCGAATGTGTGTGGACTACACGGACTTAAACAAGGCATGTCCGACTGATCCTTTTGCCCTCCGCCGTATTGATCAAATCATTGATGCTACGACAGGTTGTGCACGTTTGAGTTTCTTGGATGCTTATTCCGGTTATCATCAGATTAAGATGGCAGTTAAGGACCAGGAGAAGACGGCGTTCATCACTCCCTTTGGAGCCTTCTGCTACGTGTCTATGCCCTTTGGACTCAAGTGTGCATAGGCGACTTACCAGCGTTGTGTACAGAACTGTCTTCATAAACAGATCGGGCGCAATGTTCATGCTTAAGTGGACGATATTGTGGTTAAGTCCATCAAAGAGGAAACCCTGATAGATGATTTAAGGGAAACCTTTGGTAATCTCCGGGTCTATAAGATGATGCTTAATCCGGCCAAGTGTGTCTTTGGTGTTCCTGCAGGCAAACTCTTGGGCTTCTTGGTGTCTGAGGCATTGAGGCTAACCCGGAGAAGATCAAGGCCATCACCTCCCTGGCTAAGCCGGCGTGTATAAATGACGTTCAGCGCTTGGCGGGTCGCATTGCTGCTTTAAGCCGTTTTATAAGCCGTTTGGGTGAGAAGGCCATGCCCTTTATATCAGTTGATGAAGAAAACTGATAACTTTGTCTGGAATGATGCAGCTAATACCGCCTTTGAGGATTTGAAGAAGCAGCTGGCAGAGCCCCCAGTCCTTGCTGCTCCGGTTGATAAGGAGTCCTTGCTACTGTATGTGGCGGCAAACGCACGAGCCGTCAGTGTGGCTATTGTGGTAGAGCGCAAGGAGGCGGGTAAAGAACATCCGGTTTAGCGGCCGGTTTATTATGTCAGCGAAGTGCTCATTGAGTCCAAGCAACGGTACCCGCATTGGCAGAAGCTTGTGTATGGTGTGTTCATGGCAAGCCGGAAACTTAAGCATTATTTTCAGGGTCATCCCATCACTGTGGTCAGCTCTGCCCCCCTTGGTGACATCATCCAAAACAGAGAGGCCATAGGGAGAATTGCTAAGTGGGCTATAGAACTTGGACCTCATGGTCTCAAATATGTGCCACGCACTGCTGTTAAATCTCAGGCCTTGGTGGATTTCATCAATGATTGGACAGAGTCACAAGTGCCTGAGCAGAAGCCGGATAACACATATTGGACTATTCACTTCGATGGGTCCAGGCAGTTGGAGGGCTCGGGGGCTGGTGTTGTATTGGCTTCCCCTAAAGGTGACAAGTTCCATTATGTGCTATAGTTTATGTTTCCTTGCACTAACAATGCGGCTGAGTACGAGGCCTTGCTCCACGGTCTTCGGATGGCTAAGGAAATGAGCTTGAGGCGGGTAAGATGCTTCGGTGACTCAGACTTGGTGGCTCAACAAGTATCCGGCAAGTGGGACACTAAGGACCCGCTCATGGCGGCTTATCGCCGCGATGTTGATGCCATTGCTGGGCACTTTCAGGGCTACCAAGTAGAGCACATTGATCGCAGGAAGAACGAGGCGGCTGATGCCCTAAGCCAGCTAGGCTCTCAGCGAAAGCCGGTGCCGCCTAACACTTTCCTGGATGTCCTGTATAGCCCTTCGGTTAAGTTGCCTACGGAGGAAGACTTGGCTGTCCCTGACCCTGAGGCACGACTGGTGGCGGCTCTCCATATCATACCAGACTGGAGAATGCCATATCTGGCTTACATGACCCGGGGCGAGTTGCTGAGGATGAAACTTTGGCCAGGCAAATAACCCGGCGGGCCAAGTCAATGATTGTTATCGATGGCGAGTTACATCATCGCAGTGTTACAGGAGCGTTTCAGCGTTGTGTCTCCCCTGAGGAAGGTCAAGAGATCTTGCGTGAGATCCATGAAGGGGATTATGGCCATCACGCCAGCTCAAAGTCTCTTGTGGCCAAGGCTTTTCGTCTTGGTTTTTATTGGTTGACGGCTCATGCTGATGCAGAGGACTTGGTCAGTAAATGTGACGGTTGCCAGAGGTTCTCACGACGGGCTCATGTGCCGGCTCAGGAGCTAAGGATGATCCCAATCACTTGGCCCTTTGCGGTCTGGGGGCTTGATATGGTTGGGCCTTTTAAAAGGTCCAAGGATAAGAAGACCCACCTCTTGGTGACAGTTGATAAGTTCACAAAGTGGGTGGAAGCTGAGCCAGTTAGCAAGTGTGATGCAGCCACGGCGGTTCAATTTATGAAAAAGGTGATTTTCCGCTTTGGTTTTCCGCACAGCATCATAACTGACAATGGCACCAATCTCTCCAAAGGCGCCATGGAAGAGTTTTGTCAACGAGAGCATATCCGACTTGATGTTTCCTCAGTGGCTCATCCTCAATCCAATGGTCAAGCTGAGAGAGCTAACCAGGAGATTCTGAAGGGCATCAAGGCCCGGCTTTTGGTCCCTTTGCAACAGACGCCGGGTTGTTGGGTGGAGGAGTTGCCCTCCGTCTTATGGAGCATCAACACTACTCCTAACAGATCTACAGGCTTCACGCCTTTCTTCATGGTTTATGGAGCAGAAGCAGTCCTCCCCAGCGACATCCGTCACGACTCACCTCGCGTGGCGGCTTATGTTGAGACGGATAATGAACAGGCGCGCCAAGATGCTCTCGACTTGTTGGACGAACAGCGTGATGTGGCAGCAGCCCGGTCAGCGATTTACCAACAAGACCTGCGCCGTTATCATAGCCGCCGGGTCAAATCCCGGGTCTTCCAGGAAGGCGACCTTGTGCTCCGGCTGATCCAGGATCAAGCAGATGCACACAAGTTATCCCCACCTTGGGAAGGGCCCTTTGTGGTCAGCAAGAACTTGCACAACGGGTCATATTATCTCATTGACATGCGGGAGCACAAAGATTCACATAAGTCGGAGGAGGAGACCCGTCGGCCGTGGAACATAGCTCAGCTTCGGCCTTACTACACTTGAGCCACCGGCTCTCGTGGTGTACATACTTATCTCAGCCATGTATATGTTATGATACGCAATAAAGCAGGACCTCTGTCCTTTTTTCTCCTCCAAATATGCACGTGTTGTTTTTACAAGATTACATGATAACTTAAAGTATGATCCGGCTTATGATCGTATTCGAATTTAGCCGTAAGCAGTAAAGTCACATGGGGGCTTCCTGTTCAAACATGGGTCGTATTCGAACCAAAGAGAACATAGCTGTCGATACCCATTTGATTGGCAAAGTGTCGAGCTCATTGGGAAGTTACCTTTGGTCATATTTGAATCATAGTTTAACCCCTCTGAGAACCGACGTGGATCGTATTCGAATCAGCGTCGTTAAACAATTCTTGAAATCACTTGGGGGCTTCCTGTTCAAACATGGGTCGTATTCGAACCAAAGAGAACATAGCTGTCGATACCCATTTGATTGGCAAAGTGCCGAGCTCATTGGGAAGTTACCTTTGGTCATATTTGAATCATAGTTTAACCCCTCTAAGAACCGACGTGGATCGTATTCGAATCAGCGTCGTTAAACAATTCTTGGAATCACTTGGGGGCTTCCTGTTCAAACATGGGTCGTATTCGAACCAAAGAGAACATAGCTGTCGGTACCCTCTTGATTGGCATCGCCACACCCACTGGGGGCTATGTGATCGTATCCGAATCTTAGCTTAACCCCTTTGGGCCGGGTTTCTGGTCGTATTCGAACTGGAAGCCCCTAAGTTCCTATGTTCTATCACAAGTTTACTCTGATTATGTCAAGGTGTGTACGGCCGGGTCTCGCTTTGCCGGCTTAACTTTGGTTTACAGTGTTAGTTGAACACCTTGGGTGTCATCAAGACAGGTAACTCGGAGTTAAGATACCAACCTTGTTACCCGGGTTATCTAAACCAGAAGTATGCTTACAGGCCGCTAAGGGTGTTATTACGACTGTGTTAAGGATATAATTGAGGACCGATCTTTTTTGATTCATATTCCGGGTTATCTATCCGAAACACCTGATTCTCAGGGCGGTAAGCTGCCTCGAGACTTGTGATTTGCCTTTCTATGCGGGATACTTAAAGGCACCTCTTTGAGGTTGAGAAAAACAAAGGGATGATTATGACCCGGAGAAACATCAAAGAGACAACTTCAAAAGACCTTGGCATTCAATATGTGCACGATGGCACGGCAGAGATAGACTGTTGCACCTACTTTATTACAAAACTCATCAAATCTAACAAGGATGGTGCATTGTTTGGTAAACCGACAGCCGAGTTACAATGCCCGCTGAGTGGAAGTCTCCGGCTCGTTCCTGTCCTCTCCTCCGGCTGATCCCAAGACCTGGAAGGTTGATGACTTCCAGTCGATGCCGCTGAGAGCCTCGAATTGGGCTTCCTCGTCAATTAACCCGGCCGGGTCAATCTCCGGGGCGAAGGTGTGCTGACGAGCCGGTGGGATCAGGTTGAGGGCTTCATAGCGAGGGGTTGGAATCCTCTGATTCTCCGCGTCATAACCCGGCTGGTACTTGGTCAGATCTGTGTCATTCCCGATGAGGGTGGCCACCGGGCGTACAGCCTTCACGCACGCCGCGAAGTCCTTCTGATCGAAAGCTGAGCCGTCTTCCTTCAGGCTTGGATAGCCAAGGGCGATGTCCGCCGGGTCTAACTCCGGCAGGAATGCCTTGGCCCGGCTCAGCGCGGCGATTGCTCCGGCTCTCGTAGAAGCCCGTCACAGCTCTTGGATCCGCTGAGGCAGAACGGCGAGCCGGCGCAGGACTTCTGCCAGGTGAGTCGGCACCTCGTTGGATAGGGCCACCACAGCTAAGGCACGCTATGACCCAGTGTAGAGCTGCTCCACCAGGGTATACACGGCCTTTAGCTTGGTGACCACGCTCTAGTTGAGGTTGGCACTTCTGGGACCTGTTTAACAGAATCAAGTAAGTCGGTGACAAGGATGAATCATGAGATATAAACATTCTAACATTGATGAAAGCCGGTGAGGCGACTTACCGAAGATGGCGGCCACCATTTGGGAAACCTGGCGCTTTAGGCCGGAGAGCTTGGCGGTCTTCTCAGAGAGAGCCTTTTCCGCCTGTTCCGCCCGGGTCATCAGTGCGGCCTTCTCTTCGGGCCAGGCTTTTCGCTCAGCATCAAATTCTGTCTTCAACTTCTCTTGAGCAGCGATGCTGGATACAAACTTGGCGTTTGCCTTCCGGGTCTCCATCTCCTGCGTCTTCAGCCGGCTCTTGAGATCTGCAAGGTCTGCCTCTAGCTTCTTGCCAACAGCCTGCATAAATTTCCGGGTTATTAACAGTCATTATATAAGTCCCAAGCATTTTCCAAGCAAAGACACTTGGCACTTGGGGGCTAATGCATATTGAACGTATCTATCTACATACTGCCGGCTCAATTGAGTAAGCCAGAACCTAAGTCTACAACATATTCAAATCATAAGTCGTCGACTTGGGGGCTAGCATGGCAAAGGTAACTATGCAGTAAGTAAGAAGATAGCAGAAGGATACCTCAGATTTTTGCTGGATCTGGTTTACCATGGCGACCTCGGCGTCCCGGCTCTTGTGTACTTGGCTGATGTAGCCAGAGACGAGCTCTCCAATGCTCAGGTTGCTGTAGTTGGAGAGGTCCAGATTCGCCCGGTGGGGCTGCAGCAACTCCCCCTTAGCGGAGCACTTGGCCAACACGGTCGGTCTCCCCGGCTCAACATACTCCGTCCGGGTGATTACCATGTCCGGGTCGTCTGCTGGTGGAGCTGAGCCGGAGGCCTCCGGGTTAACCGAAGCTTCGGTCGTTGCCTTGGTAGTTGGGGCGGTGGCTTCAGGTGCCGTGTCCATTGGAGTGGTGGCTTCGGGGGCGGAGGCAGCTGGCGGTTCTTGGACTGTCACCGCCGGCTCAGGCAAATCCGGCACTCCGGCCGACTTGGTTTTCTTCACCCTCTTGGTGAGCTTTGCCTGGGCAATGAAAGAACAACAAAGGTTAGTACAAAGAATATGAGTAAAGGTTAGAACAACATGAGATGATTGTTTTTACCCGGGCGCGGTCTTGAAAGCCGGCAGATTTGACTGCATGGAGTCACCCAAAGAGGGGGAGGTCTCCTGGTAATTGGAGTCAGAAGAGTTGAGTGGCTGACGGATAACACCCGCCAACGGGTGAAAAGGGTACAAGTGGGAAATAACCTCAGTCCGGCGCTTCCTTGTTGCGTCGGGTAACCCGGCGGAGAGGTCGGTGTCCTTGTTGGTCCGGGTGTGACGCCGGCTTTCGTGAACCTGTCGCTTCAAAAGAAATTGAGGGTCTTGATGAGCTAAAGGATGTGAAAAGCTTACTTTCCGGGTTACCCTTCGGACTTTCAGCTGTGGCAAGGGCTCCGAGTCGGAGGAAAGTGACATTACCTCTTCAACCACTGGGTTACTTGCGCCGGTGTCATCCTGTCAATAAGCAAGTATTGATAAGGCGGACAGCAGCAAACAGTGAATATAGTAAGGATTTAAATGATCAGGAGTTATCTCTGACTCGGAGCTGTCGCTTAATTGCATCAGCTCCGAAGCAGTAGGCCTGCTTCCTTTTTTGCGAGCGGCGGCTTTCTTCGCCTTCCTGGCTTTCTTGGCCGCCTCATGGTCATATTTGACCCGCCAGAACTTATCATCAGCCTGAAATATACAATGATGAATTCTTAAAACGGTTCAGATGAAGGTTATATGCAGACGAAGATAAAAAGTTAAAGTCAGCGGCTTACCGCTGGGGCTGGATTGGTCTTGCAGAAGGGGGCTAACTCGGTCCTTCCGCAGTTTGCCAGGCTCTCATTTAAAAGAGCCTTGGTCTCCTCCTCTGCAACGTCTTCTGGAAGATCATTGCGGCTGTGCCTCTGAGGGTCATCCTTTCGCCCTGTGTACTCACACATTAAGCCGGGGCGGCGGCTCAATGGGATCACCCGCCATGAGATCCAGACCCGGACCAGGTCGATTCCGTTCAGACCGTTGCCCAGGAGGGCCTTGATTTTGTTGATAGTAGGAAGCAGAGGCTGGCGCTCCGCTTGAGTCAGCTTGTCCGACAGTGGGTGAGTCGGCTCCAGACGTGTTAGGCGAAAGCCGGGCAGCGGGCTTTCATCAGCCGGGGACGTATCTTGGCAGTAGAACCAAGTGATGTTCCAGTCCTTGGGGTGGCTCGGCGGCTCTGCGTAAGGGAAAAGACAGTCCCTACGCTGCTGGATGGAAATGCCACCTAACTCCAGACTTGGCCCGTTGGCGCACTCATTCTGGCGGTTTAAGTAAAAAAGCTCTCTGAAGAGCAGCAGACTAGGTTCTTCTCCTAGGTAAACCTCGCAGAAGACTTGAAAATTGCAGATATTGGATACGGAGTTGGGTCCTATATCTTGAGGCCGCAAGTCGAAGAAGTTGAGCACGTCCCTAAAAAACTTTGAGTCGGGCGGTGCGAAGCCCCGGCTCATGTGATCCGCGAAAATCACTACCTCCCCGTCCTTTGGCTGTGGTCTCTCTTCTGACGGGTCAGGGGCACGGTAGGACATGACTTCTTTCTTAGGAAGATATCTGGACTTAACAAAATTGGCTAGGGTCTCGTTGGTGACGTTGGACCTCATCCAGTTGCAAGTGATGGGAGCCTTAGGAGGCATGGTGAAAGTTGGCAGTCTATGACAAAAAGGAAAAATGTCCGGGTTAATTGTAAGCCGGAGATCTACAGTTCAAAACTAAGGTGGCGGCTTATGAAGGGGACTAATGATATATACTCTGGTACAATGGGTTATTTAAGCCACAGGGGCATTCAGAGTAAGTTGGTTATCCACGGCCTTACCACAGTTAAGCCGGAGGATTCTACGAAGCATGGTTTTCTTTAAAGCCGGAGGATTCTACGGCGCGTGGTTTCTTTAAACCGGAATTGTAAGCCGCCAAGATTCAATGGTTGTAGTTTTTACTAAGTGTGGTAAAACAGGTTTCACATATTGTAGTAACTTTTTTTGGATCAAAATGGTCGGGCAAAGGAAAAAATTTCTAGACCTAGAAACCGAAGTGAGGGAGTTCTTGGGTTTGAACAAGGTTCTTATGCAGTACAAGGAAGGCTACTTGCGTGTGAAATGGATCTTAAAACAACTACCGCACTACTTCTATGCAGGCCTAAGATCAAGTAGGAGCAGTAACTAGGAGAACTACCGAACTTGCGGGCAATGGTGACGAACACGAAGAACGTGGATGAACCCTACTGCAGATCTACTCTACGGGGTAGTGAGAACTTACCGGAGCTGAAGAGGTGCGGGAGTCGCCGCCGTTTATCTGGTCCGAGTCAGGGTGATGCAGCGGCCAAGGTTGACGAAGACCGGAGGAGACGACGGCGGCGGAGTGCGAGCTCAGTGAGAGAGGCAGCGGTGCGAGGAGGAAGAAGAGTGGCAGAGAAGCCCGTCGGGCCGGCCTATTTATAAGGCGAGCTCATAAAGCGGGCGCGAGAATCAAGGAGACCGTAGCGTGATTATCTCCCCCCCACGACGCCTCGATTTTCGGGATGACAGTAAAAGCAAAGATCCGTTACGGATCCGGTGGAGTAAAAAATGGGCTTAATGGAAGATGACATCATGGAGGATTATCCGGAGTCCAGAGGATGACGTGACGCCGGGTTATGGCCTCACATGAAAGGTAAGCCGGAGATTTTTTCTGTCGGAAGAGTTGAAGATTGACATGAGCCGGCTCAAATCAATCTGGGGCCTAATGTTGAGGATATAGACCATAGAGTCACCCGCCAGGAGGGGCCGGGTTACTCTAATGGTCATTACCAGAAGCCCGGAGCCAAGCTTGAAGACGGTGGGCCAGAGATGGGCTTAAGACCCGGATATGGCTTAAGGCCCGTAGTTACAATCTTTATTATGGTAGAACTTGTAGTGCAAAGCAAGTATGATTGAGAGTCCGAGCCGGACGCTCTTATGAGCCGGCCGGGACTCTGAGGGCTGCTGGGCGTCAGCCTCCCTATATAAAGGGACGACCTGGCAGCGGTTTAGGGACAAGAACAATCTCATCGAGAGTCGGGCATAGCAGTTTAGCTCCCTGGTGATCGTAACCCTAATCAATATCACCTCAAACTGGACGTAGGCTTTTACCTTCACCGTAAGGGGCCGAACCAGTATAACCCTCGTGTTCCTTGTCCCGCATTAACCCCTTCAAGCTTCCTAGTTGCGATGGCTCCACGACTAAGTCCTAGTTCGAGGACATCTGCCGTGATAATTCCACGACATGAACTTAATGTTAACAGGCTGACAGCAAAATTATTTAGCAATTTGAGAGCAAGATTACAACAAGCTACAGCAGGCTATAAATACAACCAAAGTGATATTATAGAAAACTTCCTTAGTGAACATCTCCATATTATGCATAGGTTAATTGGTAGCATCGAGCAAAGATAGCAACATGATATAACAGTTCCAACAATGACAGAACATTAACAGCAAGTAGCCCACTTCACAAGCTTGATGCACTCACTACAGGGCACCTAAAAATACAAGGCTTGCACATCTATAAATATGGCATGGAGATGTTCCTAAAACATGTAGACATGATGCCCCAAAGATGCACACACAAAATGCAACGAAAAAGACAAAACATCAAGTTATAACAGTCTCAGCAGGTTAACATCATATAGCACTCTTTCAACAATGATTAGAGCATCAAAATGAGCTCAAACAAGCATGCCACGATGGAACAAAATGTAGAGCGTCTCATGGAGAATATTTTGATATATCATATGCACAAAACGGATCTATATGCATGAAGTTATGACATGTCAAAGTTAGCACCAGAATATGAAAACTTAAGGAAAATATACCACTGCGATCTAGGGTTTGCACGGTTTCTAAAGCAGCGCGGATCTCGCCGGGATTTGCTCGCCGGAGGAAGTAGACGGCGGCCGGAGCTCGAGGAAGGAGATGGCCGGAGAGGGGGGGGCGCCAGATCTTGCACGAGGGGGTCCTGGGCAGTGCCGGAACGGCGACCACCGACGCGGGCAGAGCTCGGGTCCCGCAGCTGGACCCGGCGACGGCGGCAGGGCGGCGGAGCTCCTCCGTCACCGTCGGCAGGGCGGTAGAAGGAACCGGGCGGCGCGGCATAGGGGAACGCGGGGACGGGCGCGTG